>NC_048314.1:22946131-23183631 GCF_013100865.1 Trachemys scripta elegans
ACTGCCTCTGCAAGAGCAAAGGGGGCTGGGAGCTGAGGAGCAGCTTCAACTTGGGGCACCAGCAGGAGAGGAGGGAACGCTGCTGCTGCCCCGCAGTGCCTGGCTCCGGCTTCCCACCTCGGACCTGGCCAGGGGGCGGGGAGAGGAGATGAGGGTGGGGAGAGGTGTAGAGCTGGCCCCAGGACTGCCATGCTCTTGCCCTGCAGTGTGGGCAGTGGTGGGAAATGCCCTCCATGTCCCCAACTCTGCCCATGGGCTCAGGGCTTCTGCCCCACAGGGAGTACCAGTGCTTGGGGCTCTGGAATTCAGGCCCGCAGGGGGCGCCGGGGATCCGGGCTTCAGCCACGGGGCCCCACGGACCAAAAGGAGGGTCTTCAGACCCCCGCTTGAGAACTGCTGGCTTAGACGGTTTCTATGGAGCATTATGATTTAAAATCAATTCTGTGTTTAAAAGTGCAATTCTATTTTAAATAGTAGACAAACCACTTTCATTACAGAAAAGTTCAACAGGAAATGTATGAAATACTGTTTTAATTATCTAGAGAAGAGAGCATTTTGTTATGTTTCACAGAATTACACATGCATTTTTTTTCATGTGTGAGCTGTGTTGAGCAGACATTTTCAGTGCATGCCCCCAAAGTAGCACGTATTCGTATACGATGTTGACAGGAGGAGTATTTTGTAGTGGTAGTGGTTAATTTGTAGTGGCATTTGTGGTTTGAAGGCTTGTCAAGATGTCTGATTACTTCCCATGCAACTAGCTCCAGTGATGGGAAAGTTCACGTGCTGTGTAAAAAAAAAAAAAGGGCAGCAAAAGAAACGACAGAAGAGGATGCAAAAGTGAATTGGGACTCTGGCCACTTGGTTTCATTTTTTTTAATGTAGTGTGGCCAGCTGCAGTCAAAACACTAACAAAATTAAACTCCTCTTCAAATTCCATAGTCAAATGACAGATATTCTAAGACACTGCAGGAGAATGCAGTTCTGTACGCTATACGTAGTGCATGGGCGACAGGCACCTATAGAACATAAACATACTGAGAACCTAGGGCCTTCATTACCCCAGAACACCCTACAACATGCTCAGATTATACCCCCCAATCAATTTTATTTTTGTTCACACGCAAAGGCTAAAAGCATCACATTCCAGACAGCAAAACCTTCAAGCCAGAAAGTTCATCCTTGGTATTTCCATCCAGTTTCTGGCTGTTTTGTTTCTGAAGAGCTTCAGTACAGGTCCCTTTCTCTGAGCCTTCCTTATGCAACATGCTTTAGCCATTAATACCTTTCAGATATTATGTTTGCAACAATGCACTAGCTTATATGGGTGCATCAGTCATGGAGAAATAGATCAGCAAAACAAAGGAGAATCCACCACTTACAGAGGGACTTTCTCACAAAGCAAACACTTCACTCAAAGAAATCTATTCTGACAGCAGTTTGCTGTATCCCCTCTATTATTACTGCAATTGTTGGTGTTTTAATAAGGGCTCTGTGCCCCACGGCACTCACACCCAGTCCAGCTTCTTCTGGATCCCACAGTGAAATCTGAATCCTATACTTATGGTATCACAGGTTCCAACCCTGCATTGATAACTGTGTGGGCACAGGGGAATATCCCTAGAATCAGGGCAAGTCTATTGCCAAGAGAATGCCTGATCTGTCACAAACTCAACATCCTTCTATCTTCAAACCTAACATAACTTTCACTTGTATTAACAGACAGGGAATACATTATAAAGTCAATACAGTAGCAAGTAACAGGAGAAGATGGGCTGGGAGAGAGAACAGTCTTAATTTACCAAGCTGCTCCTATTCTGGGTCACTAGCAAGGAACTTTTTAAAGTCATGTGCACAGGTAAAACAAGAGGGGAGGGTGTTTGAAGTATGAAATTGATGACAATTTTTCATAAATTCCAATGCGCCTCTTCCAAAATAGGACAAGTTTCTGCTGAGAGTGTTTTTCCTCTCTCTTTCTGATCTCCAATGCAAATGGATGGAGAGAATGTTTTAAAAATTCCTGGACCCTGGAATATATTTATTCCCATGTGTGAAAGTCTATCCATCCACTGTCTCAGCAGAGTTTAAAATCACAGCTAATAGGTTAACAACTGTTTTTCTTCTGCTTCAAATGAAGAATATCAGAAAGCTGGGGGAATGTTCGGCTTCCCAATTTGTACTGACTGCTCACAGCTACCTGCAATGTCTGTTTGACAGGACTGACATTTTGTACCGCTGTGAGATGGGAAAACGTGTGACATTTTTATTCATGGTGGCGTACGCCCTTGTAATGATCAGCCCTGGTCGATGTGCTTACTGCAGCAGCCCCTGAGCCCTCAGAGAACAAACAGGAACCGAAGGTGCCAGCAGTTCGACTGCCTTATTAAACACCACCAGGATTCTAACGAAGAGCAACTGCTGGAAAATCTCACTGTCAAATCCTCAAGGACATTGTCAACGCAGAGCTAACTGCATATATTTTTCATTTAAAATACTGGAAAATCCAGCTATGTGGTATTAAAAATAAAGAAAAAAGCCACCCTGTTTTTTGTGGGTGTGTTTTTTTTTTAAGCTGGTCACTTTGTCAGCTTCTTACAGGACTATCAGTGGGCCTAATATCCGAATTCAAATCTAGGAAATCCATGCTGCCCAGCTGATTTTAAATGAATATCAGTAGATGGATACATACTTCATTATTTTTTTAAAAGCCGTTTCTCTCTAGCAGGCGGGATGCTTGAAATAAGCAGGCCTCTCATTTAAGGAATTCTAAAAACAGCACTGCCTATCTGCCGGTTTGGCTCCAGCATTTGCTGAGGAAGTCTGTATTATTAGGGCAATATCCTCTCCACCACCACAAAAAAAAAAAGTACATTGCTTCTAAATGTGCAGCACGGCACTTTGTAACTGTTCTACTCTGTACTAACCAGCCCTGGCTGTGAAAGGCAAATCCAAATACAGCTGGCCACACAAGCAATCACAGTGAGCTTAGCAGTTAGAAGAACTGCATGTAATATTTCACGTACTCCCCTTTTAATCTTTCTGTTCAATCCAGGGGCCCAGAGGTCAATTTAGACAGTTCTGGCCTAACTGCACATATCCACTTGATCAGTTATATATAAGAAACTTCTGGATGTTGACGTCCATTGACAACCTAAGCGAGTCATCCATAAAACCCTCTGAGCTTTTCTCAGGTTGTCAATCTAGGTGATTTGGTTAGCCTTGCATGCACGGATGTATTTATTTTATATATGTATGTATTATTTATAAAGCACAGTTATGTTTCCATATGCCAGCAGTGAGGTACCAAGCTACTCTCTGCAAGTCATTTATGGGTCCCTCAGAGTAACAGGTCTAACAAGGAGACTGTACAAAAATGTTACAGTTGCTATGGCTTGTCACAAAACCCTAGGAGGGCTGCTAAACTACAGTGTTCCTCCATACATCCCGATCCAAGGGTTATCACATTTGACTTACATGTACCCAGGGAAGTACTTTTATTCTGCACAGCACTGTAGACCAGCCTTGTTTAAAGCATTTGGAATGCCAAAGCTGGCAAAACATATAGGACCTGATCCAGAATATGCAGCTGTGTGAACAGACACCTTTGCCTCTGCTGATCTGAATGCAGGATTGTCACATTAGTCTAAGCCTGAGCTTCTATGTAACGTGAGCTACACAAACGGAACTGTTCTAGTAGCCAAGATCATAGCGGTCTTGGACTCATTAGAAAACATTGGCAACTGAGGTATGCACTGCAGCTGGTATAGGTGTACGTCTTCCTAAACAGAGAGCCAGGTCTCACTTGTCAAATATTTATACGCATGAGAAGAGCGTGAGCCTTTTAGTCAGATAATTCCTATCCTATGGATTGTCACTCCTGCAAATCTCTCACGCCGTAAAGCTGGGTTTCACCCAAGTGCATTATTTCCCTGGTGCATTGACATTATTTTCGGTATCTGCCTAAGAACAGTGTCACGATAAAACAGCAAAGGACAGTTATTCTGCAACACACACCAGATGAACAACTGTTTCTGGGCCAAGAACAGTCCTGTCCCCTTTAAAATTCTCCTCTCCTGCAGGGGCACTTCCACTGAAGAACACTGAATTACTGTTGAAAAAGATGGGGGAGAGAGGAGTCCTTTCCTACAGAACAGGAAGAATTTTAAAGGGCCAAGACTATATTTGTATTAAACCAATAAGCACTAGGCAGAGGGAGGAGAGGACCCAACCTCTGCTCATGTAAAGGAAGAGGGAGGCCACCTTGTCCATTAGTGGGGAGGAGAGGGATGGAGGCTTGTTTCCTTAATGAAGATGCCTATTCCATTAGAGAGTTGGGAGCAGTGTGGGGGGAGAGGAGGAGCCTGGCTCTGAAACCACAGCATACAATTGCGTGAATATTAGAAAGTGAACTTGTTTCCCCCTTTGATTTCTACCTCACTGCAGTATAATTCCTGCTGAGACGAAGAGGAAATCTGCTATTGTTCCAGTGCACCTGGGTGTGAAGGGAGTTACATGGTCCGGCAAAGCAGTCTTCATCCCCTCCTCGCTTGATCTCCTTTATATTGGAGATCATCCCTCCTTCTGCTTGCCCCTGGCCTTCCTGATCTAGTTTTGCATTTCTGGAATGTAGCTGGCTTGTTCTTTTTTTCCTCCCTGACCTCCTTACGCTGTTTAATCTTCTCAAAGAAGAAACCTGCTGCCCTGCCCCAGTAGCATCGCTCGTTCTGCACCTCTAGAGGCAGGCCATAAAGGAGGAATGAACATGCCTGCAAAGCTCCCTTACACCATATGATCAGAACAGCCTGCAACGCCGCAAAAGTTTAATTGCCAATAAGAATCCAACTCGGAAGAGCGTTCTGGATAAGTGGGAAGCCCATTTAGATTCACAGATAGATTGCTTTAGTAATGTGAATACCCTTTCAATTTAATCCACTATTCCTGAAATTCAGTTAAAATTGGTTCCCCAGAACGTTAATTCTTCCTAATTTGCATCAGAAGTGGAATATAATCGAATCTCTTAAATAAATGGCCACTTGACAAAAGTCCTTTGCATTTTTTCCTCCCTTTCCATTTTATTGAATTCCACCTTTTGAAAACATAAATGAAATAAGAATAATTCTATTCCAGATAACAACAATATTCCATACAACCTTGAACACATTCATACAGTCTACGAACAATCAGAGAAGTGATTAGCGCTGCCAGTATAATTCACTTCTTGTGGAATGATGCATGAAGGGAGAAGGGGCTGAACATTTCCCGAACAGCCAATGGTTTAGTCTGATCAGCCACATCGGCCTGGGTTTGTTTTGCACTGTATTGTACCCTGCGGTGCTGTTAATGGTGTAAGCTCTGCAGGGTAGGAACTTTGTCACAGGGTGGGCTGGCCCTTTAAAGAAGCTGGAATTAGTCCCGCTTGTGCCTAGTTAAGCTACCTCCCAGATGCTGGATTTGAAACCAGGAGTCAAGTGCTAGCCCTGCAGGTCAGCTGGCCCTCATATAAGAAGCAGCAATCGGTGCAGTCACAGGTGGAATGGCAGGGAGACTCCTGCAGGAGACCCTGGGCCTTGGGAACGGACCTGGGGGTACTCCAAAGCAGCTAGGTGGAAGATCTGGCTGGAGACCCATGTGCTGTGTGGGCAGGGGCAGAAGTGTTATCAAGAAGAAGCCGGGTTTATCAGTTCTGAGTGTGACAGTTACGCTTTGGATAATAACTCCATCCTTCAGGAAAGGGACTAAATCTGCTGCTGGTGGATGTTTTATTTGATGTGTTGGCCCCTCAACTTGGGCTAATCGATTTGGCACACCACCTACTGTACAGTACCATGAACCTGATTGTTCTATATAAACCAACACAACTGCAGAGGAGATACTGAATCATGACAATTACCTATTAAACTAATGGATCTGTTGGACCAGGAGAGATCATGGCATATCTTGACTTAGCCTGACGAGAGTGAAGGAGGCATGTGCTCAACTTCATTCCTATCTATCTCATAGAGCTGGAAGGGACCCTAAAGGGTCATCAAATCAAATCCAGCCCCCTGCCTTCACTAGCAGGACCAAGTACTGATTTTTCCCCAGATCCCTAAGTGGTCCCCTCAAGGATTGAACTCACAACCCTGGGTTTAGCAGGCCAATGCTCAAACCACTGAGCTATTCATGTGGCAATAGTTTCAGGCCCACCCAGTAAGAGTTAGATCACACGTCCAGGATTGCAATTTATATACATACTCATTAAGCAACCCATGACTTCTAAGTATTCAGAACCAATTAAAAATATTTCAAGCATACAGCATTCATCCTCCTGGCTGTGCTGCTGGAGACCCCAGACGGGATTATCCCTCAGAGCATCTATCACAGCAATATGGCACACCCATAGCATGGCAGCTCAGCCGTACTTAGCTGCAGAGAAAAGTAACTCTAAGATGGCTCCATAGCCACCTCTGCCTTGGCGATAAAAGCCTCTACCTAGTGCAAAGTTAAATACATTTGAAATAATTATGAAAGTTTGTTGCTCAATAAAAGCTCATCAGAATTCAGAGAGATGTTAGGTGTTTCTTCCAAACCATTTGAAATGAATCAAATGGTGGAGGGGAGGGATAGCTCAGTGGTTTGAGCATTGGCCTGCTAAACCCAGGGTTGTGAGTTCAATCCTTGAGGGGGCCATTTAGGGAGCTGGGGCAAAATAACCTGTGAGGGACGGTACTTGGTACATGGCTAGGAAACAACCAAGTGACATCAATCCACTTGGCAGGAGGAGGATGGAAAATATCATCCCCATTGAATGTTATGGCACATTTCTTAATTACCTGAATGGCACCTAAATACTATGGTGAGGTACCTATTAGACATGCACGTAACAAACAGGGTTTGAAGAAGCTGCACTCATCAAAGGAGCAGCCACCTCATGGTGATCTGACAGCAGTGTGCACTAAGCTCCCCAGGACCTGCAGGGGTAGGAAAAGGAGTGGCAGAGGGGTGCTTTGGGAGGTTACGAAAGTTCTATGGATGAGCCAGGGCATGACCATTCCAGCCCTCTCTTCAACCAAGCTGATTGAATAAAAACAAATCCAATGTTGACTGAATAAGTATGAGAGAATAATTTATGATGCCGGATATACTTTGTGTTCCTCAGTCATTGGCTATGATATTTTTCCTTGTTCCCTTTTATCTGAAAATAGACTAATAGTCACTAAATAGATAACAGCCGAACACATTCAGGAAACACAGAATCCATAATCAGAATCACCTGATTTTTTTATCTCGATGCTTGTGAGTGTGTCCTGAATCTCACTTCTCTCTCAGCTGTCAGTTTTCCTCCCATTTTTAAATTTACTTGATCTCATGCTGTGGCATCTTTGTCACTTAGTGGACTTAGGTTTGTTTTTCTAAATGTCTTGTGGTGATGATGTGATAAACTCAACTTTCGAGATTGGGCTATTAAAGGTTAACGTGTTCTAAGAATCCAAATGACATACCAGGAAGGAGGATGGTCTTGAGATGAAGGCACCACTGTGGGACTCAGAAGATGTTTGTTCAGTTCCCAGTGTGGCCACTGATTTCCATGTGGCCTTTGAGCAAGTCACTTAGCCCTTCTCTGCCACTGTTCCCCACTTATAAAATGAGGATAATAATTTTTTAACCTCCCACAGTGGTGTTGTGAGGAACTCAGGAAGCACTCAGGTAACTATGTGCCGGGGATGATGTATGTGCAAAAACAGGCAGATTGATACTACCACATTATCCTTGCAAATCAATGTCCCATCAACAGACAAACTTAAAACAAAGTCAGAAGGAAAGAAGAAGATGAGCTATTTGAACAACTTTGTTATGAGAGAAACACAGTAACTCACATAACAAGTTCTTTGATCTAATCTCTTCCCCAGGCCCCATTCCTGAGGCCAAGTGGCTCATAACTGCATTATGGATATGGTGTAAGGAAGGAGAGAATTAACACTACTCACGGATCTCATTTCAGGAACTTGAGGAGAGGTGGTTGGAGAGGATGAGGGAGCAGCTGTCCCTATAATTCTGGGGCTCACTTTTCCAATCCACATTTTGAAGGAGGGTTGCCATTGGATCAGGTTGTTCTATAAAGTTAGTTTGTAAAGTGGGAGGACCGATTTTCCTTTCACAGCATGCTACTAACTGGTCCCTATATAGTCAAACTTTGTTTTTCTTGCACTTATATTCCTATTGCATAAATGAAAAAAAAGTCTGAATATAGGGGTCATCAAGTATGAATGAAATCTATTCCTTAGTTCATATCAAGATCCATACACATGTAAGATCATGGAAGTCAGACTGCATTTACCAGGTTTTCTCCTTCTTTAACCACAACATGAAAAGGTAATTTCCTCCACCCAGTCTTTTGGCAGTAATATTGATCTGTAAATATGGCACCTATCCAAATATTTGCATGGGATGTAGAAATGTCTACTTCTGTGCAAGCAGAAAAAGAATAAAGTTCAAGATTTTTGCCCAGCTGATCTACTCCCTCCCCAAGTTGAATCCTGTACCAAGAATAAGAGCAGCACTCTTTTCCTAATATGACTGGCGTTACTGTTATGACTCAATTTTCCTGGTAGCAGAACATGTTATAAGTTGGTGTGTGTGTAGGGTGGGGAGGAATTAAAAGCTTCTCACATAACATCACTTCTTAAATCTATCAGAATTGAAACCCAGACTTTAATTTATCTGCTGAGCAATCAATTATGAAACTTGTGAAGTGGCAGAGCCCTGGGGCTGTTTAACATTAGGCTCTATATGGTGCTCTCATCACCACAGCTCCCCCATCAATAACAGACTAGTGATGGAAGCTGAAACTTCCAGCAAAAGCTCACAACTCAAGCATCACTAACACAAATTCAGAATCTGAAAAACGCTTTACGAATGTTCAGAGTCAGACACTCACACTTACTCCCTACTTTGAACATAAAAAGATTAGATCTATGATCTACCCAGAGAGAAACAGTATTTTCGCAGGCATGCACTCATGTGGGAGAAGAAAATTGAGATTTTGTTCAAATTCTTCCCAGACATTCTAACCAATAATCACGTCCCGTGTCATAGTGGGTCCAACTGCTTCCAGTTCTGTGTCTTGACAAACATCCAATACAGCTGTGTGTATAGAAGAGACATGTGGAGAATAGGCTGGAACAACACCTATTACAGACTCCAAATTTGAACTGACAATGTAAGTCACAAGGAACAATCCAAGAGTTTATAGACTATTTGCCATGTAGTATTGTGTTTATTCTCCATATGGGCAAAGGATAAACCTATACCATCTACCTGGAGAGAGAATGGAAAGAAAAGCTACAACTTCTAGGTCAGCAAACCTGTCCTGTATGCCATTTGCTACAGCTGCTCTCATCCGCCCTGTTCCAAAGTCTATGTTAGGTACAGGACAGGCATTTTGAGGCCCACATCCATTTCATGGATGATTCCATTTATAGCCCTGGCAAGCAATGTGGCAGGGTGGCAATGGTGGACACCAACATTTGAATGTGTGATGCAGTCTGGTCTAAAGCTTTAAAACAAGGGAAAGAAAATAATCCCTGTCAACATTAAGGCCAGCAAGCCGTTGGTAGAGGAAGTATTCGGCAGTGGTGCATCAGACAGACAGCCTTAGTTATCTAAAGAAATGAGGTGAAGATCCAGCCTCCTGGATCCCTCAAATGGTTTTTAAAAATTATTCCCCCTTCTCTCCACTGGCTAAACACTCGGTGATTTTGCAACCATTGCCCCTACTATTTGTTGGATAGCTGTCAAGCTTCTTAGTGCATGATGGTAGTGTCTTCTACCTGAGTCACCCAAGGGCTAGGATCACAGCCACAGTCCTAAGCAGAACAGAAAAGCCATGAAAGTTAAAAAGGAGAGGAAAGGAGCTGCGATTGTCCCATCCTGTAATGACCCATTACGTAATTTTGTCATTTATATGGGCACCAAGGAGAGCTTCTCTCAATCTCTGGGCAGTTATAGGAACAGAAGTCAACAATTTAACCTAATTATCTACCCAAATTAAACACCTTCTTAAGGAGATGCCTGATTAAATAATTACAAAGCAAGATGAGACATCTTAAAAATCTCTATGCTGCAAAATCTAATAGTTAAGATGCTAGATAATAATACTGGATAAATTCTCAATAGAACTGAACAGTTGAGCATTTAATATTTAGCCTCCTTAAGATGTTTTACTTACAGTTTTTGCAATTTAATAACTGCTAGTATGGACACAAAACTATACGAGAAATGCTAGAAACTAACTTAAAATAGGATGAGCTATAATGAGTTAAAATTAAAGGTTGCTGCTAGCTTCCTAGCCCATCCCCCTTTAGCTAATCTGTCATGTAATGAAGAGAAGCACCCAACATAGGACAGCTAGCTGCCGGCTCACTTACAGCAAGCTGATTAAGAATGTTCAACCAACAGCAGACTGCAGACCTTTCCAACGAAAATAAATAGACTGTATGCAAATGTGTTTGTCACTTTGACAGCATGTCTCAATTAAGGCAGATCGCTGCTGTTGGTAGGCTCTGGCGCTGCAGTGGTATGGGTGAGCCAACTGCATTACTGATACACAGGGCTTGACCCTAATCCGCATGCATGCATTTTAAAAAATTCTGCCTTCACCACATACACTAGCATAATACTAGCAGACATGGAAAGCAAGTGACAATAAGAAAAAAGCCTCTTTCATCCTCCCCAGTGTATAAGGCCTGCGAATGCACAAATAGCTCTTATTTCAGCAGTTTTCATGCCTTTTTAATTGATTTTCCCCCTCACTTATTTTTCAAGGAGTTAAAAGTGACACTAAAATCTCCCCCTTTAATCACTAGTTAGAGCTCATGTACCATTGAAACAGTAAAAGTTGATTTTTTTCAAAGCCTCAATTTATGTTTCCTACAACTGAACACCTTTCACCCACTTGCATGGAAGTAGTGTTTAATTGTCTATATTGTGTGGTGCTATGATCAGGAGGATCTGTAGAAGGACAAAGACTGTAAGCAAGATAGCCCTACAACTACCAAGTTACACAATTATTTGGAAACTGACATTTGTATTGTAATGACAGTAATAAGCACTTAGCAAGTGAGCCTTTCACCTATGCCAGTGATTCACTAAAGCTGATGTATGTTTCTTTTGACAGAGAGAAAGCGATCTTTAAAAAATTTGAAAGTGATCATATCCCTCCCCCCACATGACTTTGGGTAAGCACTGTCCACTTGATTATCTACTTTAGTAATCCAGCAAAGTGTTGGGATGATCCACCGTTCACGCAAATGTAAAAAAAAATTGGGGGGGGAGGGGGGAGGATTCTCAAACAAAAAACAAAAATGTAGGGTTTCTCTGGATTTCAGAATGTTTCTAATGAAAGGCAATGTTTTCCTGGTGGATCAAAGTGGCTGCATTTCTTCAGTAGCCCCAAACCCCCTCAACTGTACTAGAGCAGAAAATAAATGAAAAATAAACCACCACTTCAAAAATTTAATTGGGGCGCAATCTGTTTGAGAAAACCTCCAACAACCTGCATTTAGCACAGCAGCCAAAGTTCTAAAAACATGCAATCCAATTCTAAAATGATAAGGAAAAGGAAGATCAAAAGGAAAACTGAAAATAGGATGCTGTAATAAATTATTGCTTCTTATGCATATGTAGACATGATTTAACATCTAAATAGTAAGAAATCTAGTTATATTAACTTGCTAGGCATATGCTTTACTACTATTTACTACTATCGTTTACCTAAAATATGGCTTGCCTGTCATTTTAGAGCTTCCATTTTCTGATAATGCACTGTTTTTTAACCATATTAATTCCAAATTTGTCCTTTAAGAAACCAGATAGTTATTTCTGTGCTCTAATGAGCCTCATAGATACAAAAGGTAAAAAGATCAGGAATAACAGAGGACATTGAATACAGTGACAAAAATATCTTTTACAAATAAAAATTGTTAATGTAAGCTATGCTGGAAAGCTGATTGTGAATACTACGTGTTTTTCCATTCTGATTTTAATGATCTGAAATAACATTTTCTACATGATTAGCTAGTATAAAACCAGCTATTTTTGTAGACACATTGTCAGAAACATAATGAGGATAGCTCATATTTGGAGCTCAACTGTCGATATTGAAATATAGAGCACGATTAAAGAATTATTAATTGATTTTTTTCCACTGGAGTTCATTGCTTTTAAATTTTGAAGTCTGCTGAAGTGATAATAATAATTAGATGTTCTGTGCTAACACTACTGATCTGCTTAGATAACTGAAGACACCTTAAATAACGTACCCTGTTGTACTAAAGGGATGTAGCACGATGCACGCTAATGGAGCAGAATAGTTTATTATTACATTGCTGTAAAGAAATGCTACACACTCTTGCAAATTCATCTAAAATATAATTTGCCTCAGAAAAATACCTTATACATGAAAGAAACCATTGAAACCACTAAACATGATAAGAGCCTCCCAAATGTGGAGGTGAAATGGAAAATAAACCCAGAATGATGTAACTGATCTGTAAAAATTAATGAAAAGGCTAAAGTGATCTTTAAACAAACAATCTTTCAATTAAATTTGCATATCTAGAACAAATACCATTTAAACAAATCTAACATCTCCTACCTGCCCAAAGTGTACTGTGATTGGTCTTCTATCTTCTCTGAGTTTAGGGTCCTTCTTTTCACCCAACGGAGAAGGGGCTGTCCTTGGTAGGGACTCTTCTGGTGTTGCAGAGCATCCATTCTCAGCAATGTCCTGCATGGTAGGAAAAGGTGAATTGCATGGCCAGGAACATTCCTGATTAAGGGTAAGGGGCAGAAAGGAGGCACTAGAGGATAAAGCTGACTAAGCATTTTGATGTTAGGAACAAAAAACAAAAGCACAGAAAATAAAACAAGTAGCATAAAACATTTCATTGTATTTTGTTAATCACAGTCTATGTGCAGAAATCCCATAAAATACTAATGCTGAGAACACAAACATTAACTACCAACTATATTAAATAAAATGTGTCTGACTTATACAGACAAAAGCCAGAAATTTGAAAGGTAGGGCTAACACAGCTCTAACTCTAGCATTGTGAGTATAAAGACAACCCTACGAGGAAAGGTCTGAATGCAACCTTAGAAACTGAGTTTCCTTGCATTTTGTACATTTAAGTTGTACCTTTAATATCATTTTATGTACCCACATAAAGTTCTGTTATACAGAATTCTATCTATGGAAATACGAACTCAGGTGTAGTGGTATTACGGGAGCAAATTCACAGCTAAGTTAGGTAAGTTGGCCCATGTGTGGCCAATGTTGATTATGTCTTGAAGAGTATACATGTCACAACTTGCTGGCTAACATCAGTTTCTTTTTGACTTAAGTTCTGATCTTAAGTAAAGTGAAAAAGCAACCTAGGTGACAAGGTTTGGTGAGTGTGTGTGTGTGGTGTAGATAACACAGGAATATAAAACAAAGAATGGACTTGGAAAAGACAAAGGCATGCAGACATCTTATAGAGAATCAGAGAAGATGGAAAGAGTGGGTACAATCAGTTGAGAAATAAAGTCTGCAACATAGTGAGTCCAAACCTTAAATCTCTTTGCAACAATGTCAAGGAAATAAAGCTTGGTAAATATAGAGGGAAACCTGCACACACTGTAGCTTTGCAAGACTGACCTGAGGTTGACTGCTGACATAGACATTGCTTTGAAGGAGTGACCTTTGACATGCCCCCTCAAGTTTCAGTATTGCTAACGTACAATAATGAGACATGTAAGCTGATAGCCAATTAGAAATGGTTCTTTTGGACACAGACTGACCTAATGTGTTTAGGTCAAGTGAAACAAAAAACGGGATGGACTTTCTAAGGGGCTTTGTCTGCTCCACACAGAAACTGAGAGACCTTTTTAGATCCAGCTGGTGGAGCAATGGTTCACCAAGATGGGCATAAGAGTGGTGGGGAAATTAATAACTTGTTAAAGTGAAACCATAGAAGGAAACTTTTTATGTGTACACAATTCCACCTTCTCTGGGTAAAATGTAACGAACTCCAGTATATTAGTAAAAAGGGCCTGCAACAAACACTATTATGAGAAAGATCGCTTTCTGCAAAAGATACAGAACTTCAACTCACAGGGGCCAGCAAGAGGGGACCTTGCCAGTTTTGGAGCCCCATAATACAATAATAGTATATATTATTTGAAACATAAGATGCACATGAAAGCAAAATGCAAACTGAAAACAAAGCAAAGGAAAAGCAGCTTCAAAGAAGACTTCTGACTGATGAGTGGATCACAAAAAAAGACTATTGCAAATCCCTGACGTTTTTTCCCCCTTATGGGTCTGCTACACTTCTCAGCTGATGGCACTGCATAGAGGAGAGAAGCAAGTGTTCATTAAGCATTCTCTCCAGTGCTAGAGAATACACTAGCCACCATTTTGCCTCTAATTTTAACATTTAACATTTCTGTTTGAGGACATGGCCAAGGGATCTGTTACAGATTTCATTAAAGAGGAATTCATCATGTTTTGATTCATAGACCAATTATCAATGAACAAGTGACTTAAGACCTCAGTATCTGTAAAGGTGCCCAAAGAAGCAGACAAGTCAACAACATTGTCTCAGTCATCAGGAATAGAACATACTTGGCTGAAAAATGTTTCTGGCTTCATAACTGAAAGCACATCTGTGCCAAACAGTCACAGAAATTGGATTCTTCAAGAACGGAACTAGACGCTGAGCTCACGGTACAAATGACTGAATATTAAGATGTTTGGCATTAGTGTACTCAAAAACCATCCAATGAACTAGGTTAAACTCCTGTCATGTCAGTCTGTGTGCAGCAGCCTCAATTCACAAACAGCCTTTAAACATGGGTGCAACTGATAGGTAGTAGGAGATACAACCCTCCCTTAGATGAAGAGGAAGCATAGAAAGTAATACTACACGTTGGGACGTTGAACCTTCTCACAAGTCTGAAGCAACCAAATCAGTCTCAGATATGGTACCCAGGGCAAGCTGAGCTGCCTTTAAAGCAATCTCTTGTCTTCAGGACCAGCATTGACACAAGAATTTTCGAACAATGTAAGACTTCAAATCTGGAACAATGTCAAAGGAGCTAATTGCTAACAAACAAGTTTCTTAAGGAAAGTTAAAACCTCCTCAGCCTCTTATTCTCATACTTCACTTTGCAATCCTATTGCTGTCCATGAAACATGCCAAAAGTCCAGGCAGGACATTTCCCGAAATCAGCAAGACACTTCTTCAACAACTTAAACTTACGCTAAGTACAGTATTTAAAACAAGACACCATCCAAAGTAAAAATATTGAAACAACATACCCACACCCTATCAGAAAGAAATTAGCACATGATGTTGTAGATATTGGAAAGGAAAGGCAATTTAATAAAATATTAAAATGCCACACAAAATAAAACCCTGAGAAAAAATATTCTATTGATTTCTGCAAAAAAGACTGACAACATTCATTCAATATATATCTGTATATAATGTTTCATATACGGATACACCCTAACACCTGTGCCTGGAGGAAAAGCCTTTGCTAAACTGCGGTATGAATTTGCTACCCCATTGCCAGGTGACAGAGTGTAGATCAATACATAACATTTTTTTTTAAGATTATATGTAAGGCTATGGAACATTTACAGATGTGTAAAATGTAGCCACTCTATTGAATAATTGCTATTTAATCAGCAAAATTCCTTCATATTTTTCTAACTACCTATTTATTTAATAGACTAGAAAATCTATGTATTATAATTCATACAGCAAACAGTAAAAGCATAGTGCAGAGGGATTCGTTATTTTATATAACCCTAAAAGTGGCATTTGCAATAGCCTGGATAACAGACCTTTAACTAGAGAGCACATGCAGATCTAGTAAATAAAATAACGTTGAATAAATTATTACTGTGAAATGCCTGATCATTTATTTAAAGCTATAGATTGTCTAGTCTTACCTAAGGTGAGATGCTTTAAGTAATTTACATTCTTCTTACTGAAAGTTGAGGATGGTACTATTCACATTCCTCCTTCTTCCTAATGCTATACAGTTAGGCTTCAAAAGAGGCCAAGTAACGGAGTGACTTGACCACCTTGCTCCATTTGGGAAATGAAAAAATTTGCCTTTACTTAAAAAAAAAAAAAAAGTGTAGCAGGTATAAAATAAAGCTACCATCCTGTATCTGTTAACAATTATTTGCTATCAGTCATAAGGATCCTCTGAAAACTATTTCTGTTGCTTTGAAATACTGTACCACAAATGAACAAGGGATGGGAATAGAGCCCCATTCAATCTCCACGATCATATTAAAGAAGGACCTTACACACACCACAATGACCTCTCAATAGGTCAATCCCACATTTCCCATTTGCAATTCAAACCCAAAGCTGGAGCAGACCAAGGGCAAAATGGGCTCTTGATTATATTTAAGAGGTCATCATTGCTATGCAGAGTTGTAGGAAGCAGACCTCCAGCTCTACTGCATTTTTAAATTCTATCATTGTATAGAATCCGCTCCTATTTGGCAATGAAAACTGAAAAAGGGATGTTTAGATTTGACTTTTCCTTACCAGTAGCCTGCACGCTTTTCACACTAATACTGGAAAATAATATTTTAAGTTGTAGTAGGCAGTGAAGTCAGATTAAGAATAGTTTTAAATTACTCCAGAAAATGGAAAAGTAACACCCAAGATCAGCACAATTACATATGTATTTAATGAATCCAGAATTTCAATTACAAAATAACTCTGTCATTAGCAAGCACATGAAAAAGATTAAACTCTCCAGAAATTGGTAAAAGCAAGTGAAAATTGATAAGGGTGCACTAATGGATCTGTCAACAGTTGAGCAGGGCAGACACATTTCCATTAAAAAAAGTATGATGGTTAGTGAAATAGGTTTCACCATTTGTGTCACCTAAAACACACTAACACCTCATTCTAACATTATCTCCTGATGTTGTGCTTGAAAAGAAGAAGGGGTGGGTAAAAGCAAAAAAGATCAGAGTGATTTGAAAGGGAGAGAGGTAGAAATTCTAAGTCTTGAGTATTTACATGAATATTTTATAATGATTCTTTTAAAGTATAAGATTAACAATGCAATCTTATTTGCAGAAATGCTAAATAGTAAGAAAAATGCATTTTTAGTCCAAATGGGATTTAACAGGTTGAATGGAGGAGGGTTGAGTGCGAGTGTTTTGGGGGAAGATTTTGATCCACTCAATTTTAAATGTTGTTTGTGTTTTTAAAAATGAATGAAGGTATCTGGAGTACTAGGGAAGGAGCAAAAATAAAGCTAAATAAATGAATGAACAACAGACATCTCATAAATTGGAAAGTGTCTGACCCTTTTGTATATAAATGTCACAGAGCACAATATAATACTAGCAATAAAAAAGGGTACAGTAAAATTCAGTGATTGTACTTAGTGCTGTTTGCTCTACAGATGCATGTGTTGGGGACAGGGGAAACAAATTTCACTAGTTATTAGATTACGTTCAGAAACTAAAATACATGGAGTTAACTATTGCATAGGAAAATGCTGCATGCAGAAAAACTGCCTCCTGTTTTCTATCTGTGATCAAATTATACTATCAGTTACCTGATATGAAGTAACAAGTAAATATGAGGTTATTTTAAATCAACTGAACCAAATCTCCACCAACGTGCCCAACACTGTAGTTAATAGTCTACCGGTCCTTGCATTACACTGGCCTTATTTCATGAGTTTATTATTACTACTTGGTGGTATTATTACCCCTCAGTACTGATAAGCTGAGAAGTTTAGGCAGAGAAGGAACTTTTCCATTAATATTTAAAATAGATATATCCATCTGACACAGCCTTAACATTGCTTTGGGTATTCTGAGAACAACAAATTAAATTACTGAAATATTGATTTTAAAAATCAGCAGTTGTGTAAAATGCAGTAAATCAGAAAAACATTCTGAGTGAGACCTTTGCAGTTACTAAATTGGCTACTTTGTATTCCCAATAGACTGTAATGGCTCTGATATATAGACTAAATAGAATAACTAGGAGAAACCTAAAGGCAGAATCATCGATATAGTATGTATCTATATGACTACCCCAACAGCCTCAAAAGTAGCAATTAATATTGGATACACACTGCTCAGACACAATTTAGCATTCCCTGAATTTTACTGTTTAAACACAAAAAAGAATGAAATTCAGAGACAATAAAATGTCATCATCATAAGCCCAAAGTGCTGGCAAACTTAAAACTGCAAGAAATTCAGATTTAAAAATTACTTTAACCCTAGTTCTACGCCACTGTGCCTAAACTTCACACTGATGACATGTGCTAACCATGTGTCCAATGAGAGACCTTCGGTTATTTCCCCTGAGAAGTTACCAGATGAACATAACGGCAATTTGCCATTTGGAGCAAAGTTCACTGTCATTACTGTAGGCATGATCAGCCATTTTATGCAAAGCCCCCTCCCACAATGTCTTGGCACAACGGGCAGGCGAGGGACCGTCATAAATGGAACACTCAATTTTCTGGCTTTCGTGGGTTTAAGTCAGAGCCTTAATGTATTTGAAGATAGTTTTTTGTCTGTGAATATTTATAACAGTGTGAAAAATCCAGGACAGCTGGTAATGCATTTTGAAGTGTGCTAACAACACTGTATCAAACAGCTTTCTATTGATCACATAATGCTTTTTGTGGCTAAGTATTTCATACATAGCGCTTATACATTTTGAATAAGAACTTCAAGTACCTTTTGCTTCAAGCGGTTTTTCACCTCTTTTATTCCCATTTTTGCATGATCTTTTGCCTGCATGAAAAATTAATTTAAGTTAAAAATCCCTTTTTATTTCCAGCAGCGACTGTGCTCGATTTAAATCCATCAAGACTCACCTTCTCTGATTATTGAAAATAGGAAGGAAAAATTGGATCATCAAGTTGAAAACATAATGGCTATAAAAACAAATACAAACCTAAGAGGTTAAAAAACCTTTAATGATACTGCAAAGATTTTGTTTTCTCTGTTTTGATGGCAGGGATTTTTGTTTCCCCACCCCCCCAGTTCCTCCTCCATGATTTTTCCTCTCTCTAATTATTTATCTCTGCTGCATGGTGACAATTACTAGTAATAGCACAGCTGTAAGCTTCCTCACTGCAGTGCTCTGAATACCAGTTACATTTTACTAGGGCAGGACCTAAATCTCAGGACCTTTGTCAGGCTGGAGGCAGGCAATAAAGGATAGTTTGAATAGACATCTCACTGCTTTTTGTCATATTTCATAGAATTCAGTATTGAAGAGATCCTGACTTGCTTCCATATATTTTAGCCCTCTGCAGTGAAATTATCAGTTATAAACCATGTTACAATAACAGTTATTAGCTGTTTGTTAACCAAGCACAGAAAGATTTTCATTTAGAAAACAACCCAAGAAGCTTGGCTCAAAATAAGCAGGTATGAAAAATCTCTGGGGAAAAATAATAGACATTTACAAAAACTGGAACAATTGGCCAAATGAGAGGATTCCCTCATTTCCATGTAGCTACTCGCAGAGGCCCAGGGGTAACAATGGATTTCCAACAGTGTAATGATGAGATAGGAGAGGTGTTTAATACAGGATATAGGGACCGGTCCATGGAAATAGTGCTATTTACTAAATAGGAAAGCAACGTCTGCACTTCGAAGATAAATCACCAGTCAATCTCATTTTCTGTTACAGTGTAATTAGTATACAATGTTTCAAACTGGCATTTCAGTTGAAGAGAAAATATTTTCATAGAAGAATAGAAATTAAAAACATTTCCTGATACATGCTTAATGGCCTAGTCTCTAGCACTTTATGGTTAATATGCATTTATCTTGTTCAAATAATTTTGTTAGTATACAGAGAAAAATTTAATCTATGGATTCATTTAAAACAGCATCATAGTTAGATTCAGTTGTCTGGGTCATAAGACAATACCCAATACTTACAAACTTATAGACAGTCTTCATGGCCGGGTTAGCCTTCGTCTTTACTGTATTGATAATGGCTCCACTTCCTTTCTGTAATTACAGTAACAATGGAATCATTTTAATTGAGGTTGTTTAAGCAAATGTCAGCCCAGAGCTATTATTTTAAACAGGAAATAACAGAAAGTATCAATTGTGTTAGATATCAGAGCAATATGCCTAAGTGGTAATTTATTTTTATTTGTGGTTACATAATTTCACTCTCTCACCAAGGATTAGATACTACTTTTTCCAGGGCAAATCTGATCCATTTAAAATCATGTTTTAGGACAGAAATTTGCAATATAAAGGTTTCAGTTTCTCATAATAAAAATCACTCCCTTTACCATATCCAGGCTTCTTCAGAGGTCCTCTCACTAAACAGTGTCCATAACAATTCTTATCACCCTCAAGGGTATCCTGCACATTGCATTCAAGTCATAAACATGTTTAATACTAAAATACCCTAGCAGTTCAATGGGAAAGACTTGTACATTCAATGAAAAAACCCTACTCTCTGCAGTGCACTTTCCTTTTCATGCCCTTGTTTTCTTTCTTAAAGATTCTGAATATCAAGTATGCTGCCTTTCTTAATATTTAAATACTGGGATAAGGGAAGAATTGAGACAACATGAAATCCAACTACAATTTTAGCATAATTCCAGAAAAGCTGAACTGCATGTAGAGGACACACTAAAAGGCATATAAGGCTGTGATATGTCAGCCAGAATAATCTATTAGGCTAGTTAGTGTTTTGTTTATCTTCTGCACACCATTGACTCTTGCTGCATAGTACGTTATTTGATAAATAAATCTTGTGTGAAGAGCAGATGGGTAAAATCCATGGAATAAAATCCCACATAATTCCATGATCGTTTATCCTAACATAAAATTATTTTTTCAGAAGTATGTCAAATTTTGTTTCAATGTATTGTAATATTTATTATGTTATTACACAGTATTTATCTTACTTTAACAAAAAAAATTGTAAACTACTGAACATAACCACTTGGATTTTATATTCATTGACTCCAATCCTCTCTTCTCCTTTCAACGTTTTGCATCCTACATATATATAACAAGTATGATAATTTTTAAAGCGTTATTGGTATTTTAAATGTATTTAATGCACAAAGATCAAGATCATTTTCAGCCTAGCTGTTTGTGCATTAGAGAATTATACTCATAATCAGGACTAGAGAAAAATGGGATAATATATTTTAAAAGGTGAGCGCTCCCTAAATAATTAATTATTTTCCAGTCACACACAGCCTTAACTATGGATAATTTTAATGCATCACTTATGGTGGGAGGGACTCTTTAAAGTCAGATCCCAATTATTAATCTAAAATCATCATTTATTATTCACAAAGTGACAAGTTATTTATAAATATTTATATAGTATATTTAATTTATATCAATTAAATAGAGCATTAGTCTAAGCAGACACAGATAAACTCATTTGCAGCCTATATTAGGCTACAAACAAAGAATGCTGTCCCCTATTCAGTACTTCACATTGTTCAGCTCTGTGAACAGCTTTTCACTGTGGTTTAGGTTTCCACAACAATATTAAAAAGAAAGAAAATGAACTATGTTCAGACTAGGCAACAGCATATATCTACATGCCTTTCATACGGCCTCCAAGATGCTAAAATCAGGATTGAAAAATATGAGAAATATAAACTTAGTTTTCCTATTTTTTTTTTTTACTAGGTTTTCCCTTTTGTTCTTCACTCTATATTAAGAGCACGTTATCTTTTAGCTAGGTTAGTTTTATCTGGTCTCAACTAAATATTGTGGGATAGAAGCTGATCTTGCTCACGCCAGTGAAGTTTAATAGTGGTGCAATAACTGAATTTTCCAGTAAGAACGACAATGATTAGAATACTGTATTCTTACCCTTACTGTAGAGAGCCACTGGTGGTACAGTCTGTCACTCCCTGGTGATATAAAGAAAAATTCTTTATTGATAAGAAAACGGGATACAAATGAGAAATGCTGGCGTTCAACTGTGCCTAGTGGTAGTAAAGTATAGATAATTTAGAAGAAGATGTTTACCCTTTTCCCCTTCTGGGAACAGAAAAACCAAAAATTAACACGGTAGCCAGTGGGAGGAAGAAAGGTGAGTAAGTGGAATTACTATTTTTCCTGGATTTTCTCATATACATTGAGAAAGTTAATGATTTTTTTTTAATGGTCATGAAAAGAAAGAGAAGGTGTCAATGGTTAAATCCGAAGTTTTTAAATTCTGACATGCAAGACCTGTTCTAGTCTTGTGTTAGCCATCTAACCAGACAGTACTACTCAGAATAAGGCAGGGATTTGTAATGCCAAATAGACAATGAAGGATATATTTATTTATCCAAGTTGGGATTGAGCTCTCCAGAGAAAAAAGGACAGTATCCATCAACACACTTCAACCCATAGAGACTGAAGCTGCTACAATTACTCAGGCGAGTGATTTCTCTGACCCATTAAATCACAAAGTATAAGGTATGAGATACTATCCAAAATCAGTGGAATGAACAGATATTTCTTACCAGCATATTCTCCCATATTTATCTCTTCTTCAAAAACATCACTGAAGCCCTCTCCAGAGTTGAGACGATCAAGGCGTCCATCAATAAACTTTAAAACAGGGGAAGTATAATAAAAATGTGTGAACAGATAGAGCATTCAATTGTATTGCACTTCAAAAGATTATTCTGTACTTTCTCCAGAAGGACAAAGTTCCAAAGTCTTTGTGGGGGGGACAGCCTTTAAATAGGTAGAATGGAGAAAGGAATATCATTTTGCCAACCAGTATGACAATTCTTTATTTCAAAGAGCAGTCAACGATATGGTTTTTGGCCTTCTTGAAATGGCACAGTAATACCCTAGTTTATACACTGAAGCTTTCAGATACATCAGCTCAAACTGAAGCCAATGGGAATTTTGCTATGGACGTCAATGGGAGGTGAACATAAATTATAGCTATTAAAACACAGAAATTGTTATAAATTGGGTTTAATCCATGCCAGAAAATAAAAATTAAGTTACTGTTGAAGGAGTGATATATATCTTAATTACTCAATGAAGGAACTAATTTTTCTGAGTACGTGGTGAGTGTAGATCAAAGAACATAGGAATAGTGTTTATAAGAAAAACAATTCTTTTGTGAAATAAGCTACCACCATGCTGAAGCAATTAAAACAATACCTGCTTAAAGAGCTGGAGCTGAATAGCGTTCTGAAGAAACTGCCTCATGGCAGTAGAACGATGAGACACAAACGTTTCTTCACAAAAAGTGATTGGCTCCTCCTGTAAAGTTCAGAGCATTGGAAACACTGAAAAAGCTTTGCTTGAATTACTGAGTTTGCATTTTATTCTATTTCCCTTCAAAAAAAAATTAAAGACAAGGCTGATATGAAGTTGGATAAACTACAGTTCTTCTCTCAGTTCACACATGAGAGCGAGCGAGAAGGGACAGAGCTGCCTCTAATCATATTAGTTAGAGATAATGTACGAAAATTGTGAACAGTCAAGATAAAACCCATTTGCTCTCTGCACATTTTGCTATGATTGACTGGGGGGCTTTCATTCACCCAAAAGGTACCTTCTGATTTAATACCTCAAGAAATTGACAGAGAAAAACTTCTCTAGTTTTGTGTATTCAAATCCTCAAATACCTCAAAACTTGCTTTGAATAGACCCAGAGAGTTAACCTGCACAAACAAGTCTGTAATTTCTGCTTTGTGTTCTCTCCACAGTTCAGAAAGATAAGACTTTCATATCCTGAATTGAATGAAATTTTCCTTTTTCACAGGCTTGCTGGCAAAAGACAGAGATTGTTTTGAAGCTCTACTTTTATCTTATTTTAACGAGTTATGTTAATGCTGAAGTCTGCTGTGCATCTGCCATAAGGGCACAAATCTCCTCCACATTTAAATCTACAAATTCTCAGCATAGCGAGTAAATACATTTATGAAGTTTCAAAAATGGCAGTAACAAAGAATGATAAAATTATGTTGATGTAAAATTAATGCTGAATTCTTTTCATGCTCATATAAAAATATATTCAGGGCTTTTCATCTGGAAAGAATTTAGAGTCTATACTAGACAGCAGAATGCCTGAAAGACAGAACTCCCCCTTTAAGAGCTCGTTTTGGTTTCAATTCCCCCAAATCCTTCAGTTTAGGAATCTGAACTATTGGTGGCTGTGTTATGTCTCAATCTTAACACAGTAAGCAAAGTAGCAGCCAGTGCAGCATTACTAGAGGAGATGGGAATGAGTTTTTTAAGTGACACTGGATCAAAGTTCTGGATAGATTCATGTCTTAACTTACCTTAGCAGTATAAACTTCAGCTGATTCACTCTCACAGGTATTTAAGGGACCCCAACCACTGCAGTATGTAGGGAGAGAAAGTGTGAACTACAAAGATGTATGTACTCCACACCTTTGCTATCTCCCAGGGTAGGCTGATGTAACGTACTCCTTAATGGATGGTTTCAGAGTAGCAGCCGTGTTAGTCTGTATCCGCAAAAAGAACAGGAGTACTTGTGGCACCTTACAGACTAACACAGTTATTAGAGCATAAGCTTTCGTGGGTTTCTTTTAAAAAGGATCTAGAAAGAAATGTAAGTGTTTGCAGAACATGTCTGTATACTTGCTGCTCAGGACAGGAATGGCCTCACCTCCATGGTCTACACTGGCTGCTCATGTGCAAAAGGCCGCATTTCAAGAGTCTTTGTACGTAGATAATACAGGGCTCTATGTACTTGAGTGATTGACTGTCAGCCTGTGCTCATGCTCAGCAATTAGACCTGGACAGGAAGAGTCTGCTGGTAACAATGTCCCTCTGTAACGATTTCTAATCAATGCTTGAAACAGGACTCATGATTACTGCTAAAATTGGGGAGGTAAAAAGGCCAATGCCATTTCACTGGGAGTATCTAGATTGCTTTGGTCCCTTTGGCGAAAAAGCTCATTGCACCCTTAGGGTATGTCCAGACTACCCACCGAATCGGCGGGTAGTAATCGATCTATCGGGGATCGATATATCGCGTCTCGTCTAGATATATCGATCCCTGAATGGGCTCCCGTCGACTCCACCAGGGCGAGCGGCAGTAGCGGAGTCGACGGGGGAGCCGTCGATCCCGTGCCGTGAGGACCCGAGGTAAGTCGAAATAAGATACACAACTTCAGCTACAGGAATAGCATAGCTGAAGTTAACGTATCTTACATCCACCCCCCCTCAGTGTAGACCAGCCCTTAAACATGGTCAAGCCTATGTTTGTTCTCAGAGCTCAGGCACAAGCACTGCAAAGGTGTGTGGGGACTAAAGGGACTGAACAGAACTGGTGGGCGAGTGCCAAAAGGAGAGCTGAGGCGCACAGGAATTTGGAAAGTGGGAAAACCTATTAGTCATATTTGGCAAGGAATTGGTATTTTTGCCCAATATGATGTCCCCTTGTAACAACTTTGCATATAAGTAAAATAGTTACTACCTCCCTTTGTAAAGGACAGAGTCACAATGCCACAGATCACTACAACTAGAGACAGGTCTAGAAAACGCAGAAACTACAAATGCTACACAGCACCAAATGAACTATTCTCTTCTGGACACACGAATGCCACGCCCCCATTATTATTAGTGAAGCTATAGGTGTAAGGCTATTTATTTATTGGGATCAGAGAGTGGGTAACTACAGTGTCCGTAACAAATGGTGTCACAAGTAGGATTCTAACAGATTCCTTGACCAGTGTAAACAGGGATTTGCCCTGAGAACCCAATTACAAATGCTTGATAAAGGCTCTGGCTCACTACGTTTGTAACTGACATGGCCAGGGCCCCAATGTGAACAGGACATGGAGTTCTCTACAGAGAGTAGCGTGTGTGTCTATACACATTTACTCGGTGATCAGAGAAAACCCTGAAGAAGATTTGGCTTTCATTTAATCCTTCATTTCAAAACATTTGAAAGGAGAACAACCAACTTACTCTTTCATAGCCTATAAAACTTCTGAGGCTCCCACAAAGATCACACAGGATAAGAACTCTTTGCAAGGAGCAAACCACTATCAAATAGAAGTTCATTTTGCTCCATTTTATACAACATATGGCACTATGACACCACATTTGCAATATGACACAAACTCCGCCCCATTCAATTGAAATGATCTCCTATCCCTACACACAAACATGGAAGCAGAGGGAAGCCTGGTATAATGTTAACACACTCTCTTCCCCCAAGTAGTAATGATTTAGTTAGGTGGCCTGGTTAATAGACCTTTTGGCTTCTGTAGAGCCAATTCAGGCTCTACTTTTGCTGGACGATAAAAAAAAAAAAATCCCAACAAACCTACTTTAATCATCCAGGTCAAGACGTGAGTTTTCCGGCTTAGATCCCATTAGTACCAGTTATCCTCCATGACCTGAAGGAGAGTGAAAACTCATACTACTTAACCCCATCCTCAGCTTCATTACAAAAAGAAAAGCTGGATTACAGGACTGTCTTCTTGACAGATGTAGTCAATTGTAAATTATACAGCTAATCAGCTCTGCTGTCACTGACAGGTGACATTGTGCAAAGGGGAAATTCTAGGAGGTGCAGGTGTTTTGTGAAAGTAATGGATTTGCTCAAGCATAAGACCATAATTATAACAACATCAGTTAACAACTCTTTCATCTATTTAACTTGCAGTTTCCAGCAGTAAGAATTTAGGTTTTGATCAATCTAAAATGTAAATGTTTGTTATTCTCTTTTTCCACTTCAAATTCTCTAAAGAGGCCAGGATCTGGCATTGTGGATGCGAGAAATGTGTGCCTATTGCAATCCTGGGGAGGATGTGAGAAATGCGTGCCTATTGTAATACTGTCGCAATATGTTTAAAGTTCTGACACAGGGAGAACTTTCTTTTAGCAAAAGAAATTATGCACAAATTCTAAAGAGATTTTGCTTATAACCATATATACAAGGGGGACATTTTCAAAGGTAAAACTGGAAGCTATGTGCCCATCTCTCACTGAATATCAGTGTCCTTTGTGCCATTGGAAATCTCCTCACAGCATAATGAAGATCATTAAGACAGTGTAGCTACCTCATGACCCTTTATAAACTGAAGGATCTAGCGTACTGCTCACTCTGGCCATGCAATTTGTTGTCAGCCTCGTTATTTTTAAATTGGCAAGTCAATTACATTTTAAAATAATGTTTAATTCCTGTTTAAGATAGCCAGCCCTAAATGAAGAGCCCAGCATAGTACAAGTACCACTCCAAAGGGATTCACTTCACACTGTTCTGGAGTGCTGCAAACACTCAATTTCTTCCAAATGCTGCTGTTTATTTTGGAAGCCACAGGGTAAGGCGAAAGAGAAAAGCATGCATTGCCTAGCTATGACATCCGCGTCTTGTAAGGGGATCACTGCTTCGCAAAGAGGAAAATGTTCTTCAAGTGGCTATAGGAGCAGCAGCATTGGGGACCTCTGCCAGCAATACAAGTATTGTATCTGAAATGGTTGACTCAGCAGAGCAGTAGGGAGGCCAGTTGGCTGGTGCTGGCAACAGCTACCACATTCAACACTACAAAAATCATCTAAAAAGAAGGGAGGCAAAGGACTAGGGAGGCTGAAAAGAGGGCAGGATGGTGCAAGGCACAGACAAAGCAACTAAAGAAGGGAGACATGAGGAAACAAGAAAAAAAGAGGACACAAAAAGCCACCTGTGAAGGGCTATGGATACTAAGAAAGAAAGAAAGGAAGGAAGACCTATCCACTTGGTGAAATCACAACAGTGCACAGGCCTAGAAGTCCCTTCTCATGCAGAGAAGAGGTGACACTTCGATGAACGTCAGTGGTGTAGGATAGCATAGCTGTTGCTGTAACTGCTGGAGAAAGCACGTCTCATTAAACTCCAGTTTGAATTATTATTTCAACGCTGAGGGTCTTGCAAGGAGAAATGCAGCCTTACAATCTGGTACCTAGGGTAAAAAATACTGGAGACCTGTTCAGAGAATCCAAAAAGTTATGCCATGGAAAATATTACTAGCATCTCCGGCATTATCATGGACACTATGTGGTGTGTGCTTCTGAATTTCATGCTGATGTGTACGTGTCTTTAAACAATGTAGCCTCTCTAATAAACACACAAGCCATTAGAGCTGTTCTGTACCGTAGTCATTAAATGAAAAAGTGGTGACAGCTTGTAGGCTGTTGGTTAGTCACTGCACAATTTCAATATGTTGTGAATATAACAAAAACCCAAATAGAGCAAGAACAATGAAACTATACTGCACGTGTAAGAGAGACAGATAGCATTGTTTTATTACCTTGATGTTACATATAATGATGGCCTTTAGAACACTGGCTATGTTGTCAATGACAAAGTGAAGCCTGCAGTGACATTCTGGGAACTATCATCCCAAACTCCAGCCAGAATTAGAATGAAACCAAGACGCGAGCATCATCCTACTAATATGCAATAGCAACCCAAGAAAGGCAACTCCTCTGCAGACCTTACAAGAACTATGAGTGCAATGTCAAGTAAAGATTAGTTTATCATAGCTAGACACAGATGATCTCTCAGTCAGCAGGATTCCATACAGACAATTTTAAGTTGGCAATAGATACATATAGGGCAAATGGCTTATTTCAGTTTCTCTTTGCAATGACAAATAACCTTGCCATAACCAGTGCATACATTCAGCACAAGAAAGCTCATCTCTATCTGCCTCGGTCATAATGGAATCAGGAGGGCATGGATCAAATACATCCTAATAAGCAAATGATACCATATTTTATTAGCAATTCAAGATACCGCTCAGGAACAAAGAAATTACTCACTCACATATTTAACCACATTTGTCATAATGAACAATAAATTAAGAACCAATGCTCAAAAGAGCAAGACCAGTGCATGAGGTCCATTAGGATGCCACCAATTGTGACAAATTTGGATTGCTAACAGAAGCTACTTAAATTATTTGAATGCAAAGAATACTTCATATTTACCCATTCAGGGTGTACCTTCCCTTGCATTCTTATGTATACACAACCTCTATTACTGGTATCTAAGAACTGGTAAAGGGTTAGGGCACTATTCTTTTTACGAGTTTACAATGTCAAAAAAACATGGACAACTCCCCTAAATACTCTCAACTACAGGCTACTGGCAGATTAGATTGTCTCTCCAAGTGACACAAAGTTTGACCAGCTAAAAACACACAAAGTAATATTCCACTTCAGTAATAACCTCACAAAAGGACAGGAATTGTGATAATAATGATCACAGGACATCAAATCACCAGACATCACCTTAGTCAATATGCCCCTCCTTGGTAATATGAAATGACTGGGGGGGGTCCAGGGAAGTAGCAAGTTTGTAGCCTCAGTAGAGAAGACACAGGACCTAGGGATGTTTTGCTGATGTTGCTAGACACAGACAGACCCTATCCGGCTCTATAATGCCCACATGGACTTACACAATGTGTTTCCCCAAGTCCTAACCTGGATTGGACTAAACCGTCACAGAAGTGAATCCTGGCTACCCTACAATGTAGTGGGCTCACCCTACAAAATGAGGGTTTTTTTCATTGAGTGAGGAATGGGGGCGGGGGGAGGGAATTGTTGAGTGATTTGTGAGCAAAAATCCTATTTTAAAAAAATGACTGTCAATTAGCACTCTAAGTCTCATTGAAAGCCTTCTCCAAGTGATCTTATGTAGATGTTGGAAATCGATGAGACGTAGGTTCCTAGTGGGACTCATTGGCACTTCCAAAAACGCCAGAGAGAATTCACTTTACAAGCCTTAATTGGAAAGGAGCAGATCTGTCCATTTTGATGCAAGTAAAACTATACCTACAGCAGCAAAACCAGAAAGGAAAAAAAATCCTAAAAGATTCAAGATTTATCATCTATTCACAAAGAATATATTCAATATATTCACCTACTACAGCTGTTCTATAGTCACTAACAGCTTAAGTCAATAAGGGCAAAGCAAAATTAAGGGATTTAAGACTTCATATCAAGTGAAAAAATACATTGATCAGCTGTATGATTTGCAAGACAATCTTTTCTATCATAATTATTAAAATAGTGTTAGCAATTATATTTATTTTACTCCATCAACAATTCAGTGGATTGTGAATTGTGATCAATTCTAAACATATCCTAAATATCTTAAACTCATACTATTTAGGCATATTAAAGACACAACGGAACTTTTATTTGTACACAATAGGGTGTCTGCAACACTTAAGGGCACAACAAGGTAGAGTAAGAATGGATATTGCTTCTATTTATGTAACTGTATCTAGTTATATCAGATTTGATTATACATTTTGCATATAAAGACTATTACAAGGAAGAAATGACTACACCAGAGATCGGCAACCTTTGGGACGCGGCTCACCAGGGTAAGCACCCTGGCGGGCCGGGCCTGTTTGTTTACCTGCCGCGTCCACAGGTTCAGCTGATCGCGAATCCCACTGGCTGCAGTTCGTCGTCCCAGGCCAATGGGGGCAGCGGGAAGTGGCAGCCAGCACATCCCTCGGGCCACGCCGCTTCCCGCAGCCCCAACTGGCCTGGGATGGCAAACTGCAGCCAGTGGGAGCCGCGATCGGCTGAACCTGCGGATGCGGCAGGTAAACAAACAGGCCCAGCCCACCAGAGTTCTTACGCTGGTGAGCCGTGTGCCAAAGGTTGCCGATCCCTGGACTACACAATAGTTTGTTTTAAAAGACTTCTATTACGCAAAACAGAGAACATAGTGGGATAAAAAGGAACTAAAAAGACCATCAACATTAACCAGTCCAGATACCTAATTAGACTCAACAGGCAAAATCTCCCCTCTACAGCTACAATATTTTCAAATATGTGAATATTTCATTTGATTTAACAATATTTTTAATCCATTATTAAATTATAAGGTAAATGTGAATGGTTAATTCAGACTTCCCAAGCTCCCACTACATTTATTTACAAATAATTTTAGGTTCCCATTATCTTTTGCCACAAGGAATAGTCAAAATTTTAAGAGACACACAAAGTTCAAGGAGATGTGCAAATTTTTATGGCAGAGCAACCATACTAACAGAAAATAAATTCCTGCCATAATTAGCTGCAAGACGTGTTTATCGTGTTAAACTCACTTACAATTTGCACTTCTTAATCTACCACATGAAATGCACCTGTCCCACAAGTATAAGTGTTCTCCAGTCACATATCTCAAAGGAACAATATTTTAATAAGCTAGATTGGCCAAATAGTTATTCTCTCCAAAAAGAGTAAGAGAACACTGATGGGAGTGTGTCCATCTTCTCCAAAAGGCTTCACCTCAAAGACAGATCTTTCTAATCTTCCTCTTCCTTATCCATGAGGGCCCTGATGACCCACAGCTGTATCCTACGACAGCACAGTCCCAAAAACATGCCAATCCCTGCGAGAGATCAGGACTTGGGTGAAGATCACCTTGTTCCAAGTGAACCCAGGTGAGTGATGCTGGTTGGGAGAGTGAGCATTTACAAGAACTTGCCAGGACAATGACTTCCCCTTCCACTGCAGCTATCTATTAAACCGTCTATCTGTTAAACTGGCATGTTGCCATGGAGTCCTACTGAACTTGTCACTCACCCTGCAACACCAGGTAGAAAGTGTTGAGAAATGTCTTCTTCTACCATAAGTTTGTTGAGAGACTTACCTCTTCTTCTTGGACTTGGGCCTGGCTACGGTGATCCACGTAGCCACCTGCATGAGGCTGGATTACTGTAGCATAGCAGTCCATTTCCCAAACTGCTTCATGGCTGATTCAAGGCCCTGGGCCTGATACTCAAACACTCAATCATTCAGGCCCCAGCTATACTGGCAACCACACCTTCATTCATGATCCAACAAGACAGCAGCACTACTTTGGAAGAATGTAGCTAACAAAACCCAGAACAAAGTGCAGGGAAGCCAGAGATAAAGATTCCGTCTGTGGAAAGTATCATTCCCACTTTACAGATTAAGAACAAAGGGATCAAGATAACAAGTAACTTGCACAAAGTCACAGAAATCTCTGGCAGAGTCAGGTATAGAGCCCCAATTCCTGGAGTCCTTGTACAGTGCCTTAACAACAAGACTATTTCTTCCTCTTCCTACTTAGAGGTATGTCAATGCATTAGTGTGTTTAAAGACTCATAAAAGATGTAATAATATGGAGTTACGAGCAGAGAGTCTTTAGTGTGATCAGAAAGCAAGCCTCAATTTCACTACCTGTGCCCAGCATATACGTTACTGCTACACTGTCTACTTTACTGGTCAACGTTGATACGTATTATTATACAAAATCCCTGTGGCCTGCATGCAATTTCATCATTAGAAATTTCAGCTGGCAAGGTAATTTTGGGCCCGATTCTGTAATCACTCCATATGCAATACTCCTATTGAAGTCAATGAGTGCTGCATGCAAAGCAGCTACAGATTCAAAGCCTCTATAATGAAAAAGTCCTTTTCTATTATAGCCATTGTGGGAGTACTAGTGACACTACAATGAAGGAGAAAAATTAGTGTTGTTACTCATGTGAGCTATTATCTACCAGGACAAAATATTACAAAGAGTGTGGGCTTGAAAATACAGATAAGCCACACATTAAAAAAAAAAGGTTGACATTTGAACAAAGAAAATTTCAATATATTAAACAATGTTTTGCTAATAGAAGATATAAGGTGATCCACTTCACAAGTGAAAAGTAGGTGGACAGGATTTAGAGACAGCCTATGTTCCCAGAGATCAAGACTGGAGATATTTTGCTTTCCTTTAATTTCTTAGATGACTATATCAAGCCTAAACTCAGTCAGATTATACTCTGTATAATCACTGAGGAAGAACTGCACAGAAGAAAGTAAAACTCCTTCCCATCCCATGGAGTGACTCAAGAAAGGACTCATATGTTACCTACTGATAGAAAAAAAAATCTACAAAAAAAACATAAAAAGTTCAGAATCATCCTCATATCTTACTCAATGTGAGAACAAGAGAAACAAAGGGGGGCGGGGGGAAGTATTTACAACCTTTCATCCTGTTAATTCAACCAAGAACCCAACATCAGACATTATGTCCTGCTGGGGACCTCAGAACAATATTGACAGTGTCACCCTCCAACATCAAAATGCCTGAGGGTTCAGAAATGAGTAGTGAATTGATACACATGAAAAAGCAGAGGAGAAAAAAAATGCACGTGTTGTGGGGGTGAGAGGGAGGACAGTCAGAGATGTAAGAGTACTTGAGTTTTGGAGATAAAATATCCAAAAGAAATAAGGCATCAAGAAAAATTCCCGATGTGGACATTTCTAATTGCACGAATAAACTGCTCTTCAACATAGTGTATGTATTTGAATCAGAATAAGTTCCTCAATTAAGTATGTAACTTCTATGTATGATGATCCCAACACAAGAATCACACCTAGTTTTGTGCTGGAGTACAATGGCTGTTTTGAAGGTTAGAAGCATCATAACATCCCGCCAGTGGAAGGTGGGGTGGGGGGGGAGGAAGACAAAAACTATGGCTAACTTGAAGCAGAATTTGGGAAGAGAGGAGAGAAACTTCAGCTGTAAAAGTAGCACATAACAATCCTCTCCTGTCCTAACCCAATAATATAATCCTCCCCACAAATAACAGAAATCTAATGGAATGAAGAACATATTTTAATTTTCACTAGCTAGGGACACCTAGTCACTCATGGGTTTAATAATAAAAATAAAAGGATGTAATAGCAATGAACCCTCTCACTATATCCATGGTAATAAAAATGTCTATTATAAAGCCTGTAGTGCAGCCTGATTTGTCCTCATGTTACTTGTCCTGTTAATTGGGTGGGGAACCCTCAGCAGGACACACAAAGAAGGAATTTGAAAATTCTAAAGGCTAATTGACAATGCAGCAGGACTGTTATTCCCAGGAAAAAGGATGGTTTAGAGGAGAAGCCTGTTTAGAGGCTGAATGTATTAGATCCTCTGGGAGGGTTAATCACATTTCTTCTGTTCTAGTTATGTAATGATCTCTGGGGAAATCCAATCAGTCAATGAAATAAAATATATTTACTATAGGTATTTATAAATGTGGGATTCTGTGACCCAACAGCTTGGGTCACTGGGCTGTTAATAGTTACGTGACAGCATTCCTTCATGCGGATGTGTAGAGCTGCTCAATCATTTCACCTATGTTGGATCCAAGGCAACTGCCCATTTATTATCCTTATCAGAATAGAAGAAATGTATAATACATATCTCTGGTTAATACACAGGAGAATCATGAGATCAAGTCCAGAATGACCCTAGACACTTTTCCTTAGAAGTGGAAAAGGGATACCAAATAGCATTCATTACATTAAAAAGTAAGGAGAAATGTCTTATTCCCTTTCTAATGTTCATACACTCATTATTTCCCTACAGAGAGTCAGATTCTGTACCTGAAGCAAGAACGTAAGTGTCACTCCTAGTCAGAACGGAATTCATTGGCAGAATGGCAAGAGCATGTAGCTATAAACTACAGGGAACCTATTCCCATAGCCAAAAAAAAAAAAAAAAAAAAAAGGAGCTCATCCTGACATCTCTACTTTCCATTCACTTTTGACAGAGCTCCTGCTTTATTTGAACCAAGTAGAAGCTCTCGGTCTTGCCTTACAAATAGGCTTCATTTGCTTTTGTCATATCCAAAAGCTGTAGACCTTTTATATCCGGCCTGCCTTTCTTCTTTTTCTCAGGCTTCCCTGTAAAGTGACTCCTCCTCCTCAGCAGAGTATCTCACCTCCTACAATCTCTCAACTACTTCCTATCTCCAGCCTCCCGAGAGATTGAGAGGCTTCAAAACTCCATGCTAACAGTATTAACATTCCCTGAAAAAGAAGATGCCTCTTACTGTCACTAAATTCTTTCCTGAAATGGTCCTATACAGAGAAAGCTATATTCAGTATGAAGGCAAAAGTATATTTCCCTTTCCCCACTTCACTCCTAGGATGTCCCTTTGTGCTTAACCCATGATGAAGTAATGAAGGGAATTTGTTCTGCATTATTGCAGAGCTCACTGTAACACTGAAGTGGAGCTTTGCAGCAGTATAATTATTTAAAATCTGGCCATGTGACTCCTCCCCACTCCCATTATTCCATCCTCACACATTTCCAACATGAAAACTGTGCAACATTTCTGCGCTTTTTTGCAAGAGGAAAAATGCCGTCTAATTAGACCACATGTGCAGAGAAGCATCTGGCTCAGAACGCAGCAGTTTACACAGCTCCTTGAGTTGTCGTGGAGACAACCACATGACCAGCTTAGAGCTGAAACTCTGGGGCATGAATCCAGATGCACTCCTAACATATTCTGACAGAGAGCAGATGGGCAGTTATTTGCAGGGCCAAAAAATGCCAACTCTGCTCCCCTCCAGACCTGCACGCCCTCAATGATAATTTTCATCTCGTAAAGTTCTTATCTGCCCTGGAACCACAAGTTTTTTTCATGTATGAATCAGGGCGATAGCTGCCATGAGTGCAATCAGAAAACTGCCTAAACTTAAACTCTTCCACATACATCAGTAAAAGCACTAACAATTCATGACTATGTCTCTGATACCTGCTACTTCGCTCATTTTGATGCTTTATTCTTGTACTCAATTCAAAGTACATTCGTGAACAAATGCCTGCGAATTTCTGTGACTCACATACAGTGAAGGATTATGTACAGTTGGTGAGACCTGATGCCAGTTCAATTATCACTAACATATCAAAACTAAATCCTCTCTGCACTAGGGCAAGATTTCTTTAAATACACACGTTTTTAAAGAGTAGAGAGACCTTGTTAAAATGAGTTTGACATCTGTCACCATATTCTCAGCAAGGCCATGTGCAAAAGTACATTTTGTATATTACACTGGTTACAAATACTAATAGTTAATAGCTAAAAATGCAACAAATAACTTGCATTTTGCATTTTTAATTTAAGATTTTTTCAAATCTAATTCTCTTGAGGTTTTCATCCCATTTCTTATTCTAGTCTGCTTTACACAGGAGATCTTTGCAACACATGATAGAGTATTTCCTCCTGCAATATCCTCAACTATAGGAAAAGAAGAGTGTTAACAGATGGGATATATCCAGCAACAGATAATGTAAGTGATGATTGTACATGGTTAAGTGAACTCAGAGCCTCTAAAAAAGCTAACAGATGACAAAACTTATTTTGCCTTACCAGCTTCATACTGTGTTATGTGAAGAAATACCCACTCCTATCCAAACACAAACATAGAGCCAATGAAGGAAGTAGCAGATATGACAAACCATGTACTATAGGTGTTATAAACAGACAGTTATTTTGAATCATATGAGAAATTATCTATATATAATTATAGGTGAAACTGTTAACATCTGTAGCCATTGTAAGACCCCATTTTCAGTTGCTTGTAACTTTGCCGAACTGTTTGAGCTGAAATTTTCCACGCCCAATATCTGCATCAGACTGATTTAAAAAAAAAAAAATAGTTCAGCTCAATTGGTTCAGTCTTTCCTAAGAACAAGATTAGAGAAAAATAAGTTTTGCTCATATTAAAAAAGATATTACAACCATTTCACGGAGCAGCTCAAAGCAGGCTTGATATTTGACAGGGGATCGCCCGGAGGTCAGGGATGGAGCCTTTTGCCACAAAAACGTGCTCAAGTTTGTCTGAACGATAATACTTCAACTCAAAATAAAAGTGTTTCAGTTTGCACACCTTCAGTAGACGCTTGCTGGGAGTTCAACAGGTCAAGTCTCCGAAGGTTTTTTTCTGTACTGAGCGAGGTCTAATCCAGGGCTGCCAGGGCTAAGCAGGACTTGTCTTGCAATGGCTTCTCCTGGCTGCCTGGCCCAGGAGGTGAGAGAACTGAGAACTGAGGCAGGGAATTGCAGGAAAAGACAGGACAGTCTCATAATTAAGGACACTTGGCAGCAGTGCATTCAATACCTGCCTCTGCCACAGAGTTCCTATGTGATGCCTGGCAAGTCTCTTAACGTGAAATTTTCACAACTGGTCACTAATTCTGTGTTCTTCGTTTTCTGGTGCCCAACACGAGACCCCAGGGGCCAGATCTGCAGAAGAGCTGGATGGTCACAGCTGCAACTGAAGTTGACTGGAGCTGTGCTTTGGACATGGAAAGTGCTATAAAACACTAAGAAAATCAGTCCCAAGGCATCTCAAATTGGACACCCAAAATTAGTGGACACTTTTTAATTTAATCTCTCTGTGTCTGCCTCAGTCCCATATCTATAAAATGAAGATTATAAATACTGCCTAATCTCACAGGTGTGGTAAGAAGATGAAGTCATTAATGTTTATGAAGCATGTAGATGTTATGGTGAGAGCACTACAGAAACACCCATGAAAAAATTAGTATTTCTATATTCAGTGCAGGGTTTGGATGGTGTGCATGAAATAAGGCCTGGGGTCACACACTAAATGAGGATAAAAAGAAATATTAAAGAACTAGCCATTCACTGAATGAAGCAGGCATCCTGTGGAAGCAGACTTATGTGGTCATGTAATTAAAGACTGTCTAATGTATACACACAAGGGGGCTGAATTAAGGTTGCATATGAAACACTTACCATAATTCTTGCATTTCCTAACTTCTGAGTGCTCTGCACGCTTAACAGACTTTTAGTTTAGCTTTTTTGGATGTTATCTTCTCTTTAGATTGCAGTCCTGATAGCAGGGACTGTGGTTTTTCCCAATGTTTTGTGAAGTACTAAACTTACTCTCAGAGCTGGAACAATAAATTGCACACCGAATAAACTCAGGTGAAATAATGCACAAGCAGTTACACAGAGGTTGGAGGACCCACAGATGAACTGTGTCAGAGCTGGGAACAAAGCCCAGGTTTCCGATCTCCCAGTCCACTGGACCAAATTGTCTCACATAAGATCATGCAGGTGCTTTCCTACACAGCTGGTGTCACAACAGTTGCTTTCCAGCAAGATGGACACTTCAAGCAGAAGACTCAGGAGAGCTGGGTACCATGAGGAATGGTTAATAATGGACAAAGCATGAATGTTGAGAAGTGTTTTGAACGATTCGACTGATGGACTCAGCAATGCAGTTAGAGTATCCTATGGAATTATATGCAAAACAACATCCTATATGGGCATATTAATAAGTGTCTTGGGACAGCCATCCATAGAAAGGGTTACACATCTATACTGGCTGAAGAAAGCTTGATCACACTTTTGTTTCTTTAAGTTTAAAGGAACAAAGGTCTAATCCAAAACCCACTGAAGTCAAGGGAAACAAAATCCCATTGATTTAATCTAGCGTTTGAGTCCTAACTGTCTAATTCATCAGATTGCCCATTTTAAATTTTTTTAATATTATCTTTTCTAGTCAAGAATTGCGATAATTTAGTTAAAATGTGTTGGAATCCTGTGGGGCTTCGTGGCATTTGCCTAGAAACTGCAGTCTTTGCTGAGTCTACAGCGTGAATCTGCACAAGTTTGCGGCTGCATGTTTTATCTGACAGCAAAGGAAATTTCCTGCGGTGATTTAATTTTTGTTAAAATTCCATGTAATAAATGAATGGCTTGTTTCACTATAAAGAGGGTAGAGCTCTTAGGGCAATACAATCAATCAAATATCCAGCTTCAAATAGTCTGTATAGATCTAGAATTTAAATGGGCACTTATTATATTTGCTGGGGTTAAAAATTACATGAAAATATTTCTCAATTAGCTGACTCTAGTCATTGGCAGATTCAAGAATTGACTGAAGACATTTTGTCTCCCTGATTTCTATTGTTTGTACAATGCAAATTTTAGTGCTTCAAAAGCACGCTGCTCCAAATCTAAACGTTGCTCATTGATAGAAGGGAACACACATAGCAGGGAATTCCGAGCTCATGGAACAAGACATCCAATACATTAACATCAGGGACTCAATTAAGATTTCACACTACAAATAGGTCAGACATACATATGTATGTGGGTTTTTAAGCATAAGATCTTTGGGTGTCTAGTTTTATGCTTTATGTAATATGTTCCAAACAACTTTAAAAAGAGCTCTCAGGCATTTAAAGAGTTAATATCTTCTAGCACGGTCCCTGTAAACAAGCACAATTTCAGCTACGCAACATTGCTGGCAGAGTCCCCTGGCTTTGCAGGTGTGGGCAATAATTAAAGGGTTCAGCACATCTACCTGGGCAAAGTATTTTTGCCTCCTATTCCAAGGAGGAAGCCCTCTCTGTGGAGAGCAGAAGAGCTCATTAATGAGGCTAATTAGGTGTAAAGGGGGTAGAGTCTGGCATCAGCTGCTGCTTATAGTAGCTAATCATTAAGCTCAGTAATCTCGACCCCAGAACAGCAGATGATCGTGATCCTAGGTGACTGATGTTGCTGAGAACATTTCCAACACCTGAGTACCTTAACCACATACTTTTTGGTGAGGCTGAAAATTCCCTTAACCCTCTGTATGCCAGAAACAGGACTCAGCATTATCAATACATCACACATCTGATTCTGAACAAAGAATATCTAAGGAGACCTGGATCCTTTAGTAGAACTAGAAGTTGAACCATTTAGACGCCAAAGGAAGTGTTGCCATCTACACGCTAAATAGAGAAAAACTATTTTTTTAAGCTGAATCAGTGGGTGCTGGAGGAGAATGCAAAAATAATGTACAACAAGATCCCAAAATATAGTTTCCTATTTAAATATAAAAAAGTGAAAAAAGGGAATTGTATTGAAAGCACTTATGGCCACTAGAAAAGTTGTACTGAGATCAGAGGCCCCCTTTCTCTCATATATTGCACAAAGCTGTATATTCTTATAAAAGAGTTAAGATTTTTCTGACACTTTGTAGCTGAAGAAACTGTTCACAAAAGTCACAAACACACATAGTGCTTACAGGGGTGATCTTAGTTGAATATGCAAGTTCTGATGTAAGTGGCAACAGCCTTGGACATGCTGTGTACCTTTAGAAATCACACAAAAACAAAACCTGGAATATAATTTCTCGAGTCAGACTGCATAAATTATAGACTTGCCAGTGGAAAATTCCACCATTTGTCTGCTCACTTTTATATGAATGGTGTCATTCAAAAAAGTCAGACACGTATGGGTACATAATGAAGCCTGTACTTTTTGATTATATCCAATGGAGAACTGGCAGCTTTATTTGGACAGTTATCACAAGGCCAAAAATATCAACGTGTTTCTTTAGGAAAAACAAAACACTTGAAATGGCTGTTTTAAACTTAACCAAAGAATTTTCAAATGAGTCTAAAGGAGTTAAACCCCCAAATCCCTTTGAACTGGGCACCTAAAGCCTAAAGTTAACATAAGGGACAATTAATTACTTGACATTTAAATACAGTATCATTAGAGTTATGGTTGGGAAAGTGAAGGGCATAATACAAGAGAGAGAATTCAATCCACTTGGGGGTAGTTTTCCACTTATCAAATAAACTAACTAAACAATAGTTTCTTTAGAAACCTGCTTTAAAAAAAAAGTGTAAATTTTCAGTGATCACAATACCTCAACCTTTTTGCCTTCTCTCAGGAAAAAAAAAAAAAAAAAAAAAGCCAGTGAAGATGGTTACAATACCATAGGGAGGAGAATCTTGTTAATAAATATGTAAAATACAGATTTCATTGTATTCATCTAATTCGGAATAAGAAAAGGCCATCATTTCCATGGACAGAGAATACATCATGACAGACCTCAGTCTCGAGCTCATTTTGTAAAACAAGGTGCAAGGATAGCAAATGATCTGAGAATCTGACCAAGAATTGTTAAGTCAATCAGACAGAGCAGTCTCTTTGTTGGCAGGCTTCTGTAGGTTTTTTTTTTTTTTTTTAATCTTTTCTGCTATCAAAACAGAGACTTCAAAAGACAGATTTTCTTAGGTTCTTGTTTGACAAATGTGGAATATTCTATTATTGCCATTATTTTACTAGCACATGGAATAGCTTGTACATGGTTTAATAATTGTGGTTTTTTTTTTAAACCGTTTCCATGCTGGGTGCACTAATCAGATGTTTTGTTACCTATCCTACAGGTATATCAGCTCCTCCACTGTATATACAAAATTACACACAAAAACAATGACATCAAACAACATTAAGGATACAAAGTGAAGAATTCAAACGTTAGGAAATTGCCTGTACAACCTTAATTCAGCCTCATTGTTCATATGCATTATGAAATATTGTGTGAGGCCTGTCTTCATCTCTTCTTTTGCTACAGAAAAGGAGGAAAACATACTAAAATCTCTCAGTAAACACCAGCTAATGCATAAAATTCATACCCAACTTGGTCAGAAAAAAAATCAGTGGTGAGGGAAATTCCTATACTCTCTTTCAGAAGTGAACAGCTCACACATAATAGACTGGACAGTTCAATCATTAGTTACTTTCTGACATGTGAATACCTCATACAGAGCATCCTGGAGCCTCTCCGTAATTTTTATAAGGATACTATTTTTAATCTCTGCTCTTTACCGCAATATTCAGATTAAAATCTTCACTGTTACATTATAGCACGTGGTGGTGAGAAGATGGAAGGTGCATGCTCTAAGAGCAAACCAACAGCTCAGTCAGTATTCTGGAATAGAGGGCATTCCAGGTCTCCCAATCACCCAGTCCCAACTAACACCATCAGACCCCTCAAAACTCAGTATTCAGATACTTATACTAAACCTAACTAATACCCACTTTCACCCATTTCCTGACGCTAAGGTCAGACTATGGTCAGTCATTCACAGGTTTAGTCCACTTTTCTTTTCAGAGTCTATAGGGTGTGGGCATTTGCTCTAGCCTCCCAAGTGTTACCAATAGCTCCCATATCTGCTATCATCTTTACATGGACCACAGGCACACAAATTGCCAGCAGCTCTCAGACAGACACACCTCATGCAGAGAGTAATATCCAGCAAGTAAAATTTCAGAAATACCTGATAACCATGAACAACTTGCCAGTGGAAAGATTTTTGTTCCTTAAGAAAATAAATAACTGACACTGCACCTCAAACGGAGATTCTAGAATGCTGAGCACCATACAAATGCCCATTAAGTTTTGGCCCATACTGTGTTCCCTAACATTATATATACACATTCTCTCATACCGCTTACACTCATTAAACATTCATGAGCTAATGTCACTGCGGGTCCTTTCACTGCTCATGACTGAGAATATTAAAGCAAAATCTGTTTTAAGTGCATCATTCCAAAGCATGTGATTTCATTGTTACAAAAAGTTGTGAGTTTTCATGCTGATTCAGAAACTAAGATACAACCATAATGTGGCTGATCTGTAAACAATACCGATTGTGACTGAAAAGCAAAAGACCAGTCCGGTCAACAACCAACACCATAAAAATGAGAAGTGAGGTTGTATACGTTAGCTGGTGCTATTGGTTTATTTTATTTTAAATTTCTGTTTTGCTTAATATTAAAAATAAGATTTCACCACCGCCACAACTTCCCTTCATTGCTAGGCTCCATGATTAGAACTGTGAAGAACTGATAGGAAAAAAGCTGTGCAAAAAAAGAGAGGCTAGAATCTAACCCTGTGGCCATAAAAAGCTGAAACATGTTTAATATGAACCCCCTTTTCTTTATTTGCACTCTGGTCTGAATGGCCGAGAGCACACAGCTTGTCAGAGTTGGCACTTATTCTCTTTATGTGCAAGGAAATAGCATGTGTATAAAAATACAAACCTCACCAGACTGGAATCTTTGTCTTTCTCCTGTCCTCTTCTCCCCTAGAAACCAGCATCCCATCCCATAACAAATGTCTAAGAAGTGAAAAACTGGCCTTGATCGATTATGTATTTTGTAGCCAGGCACTAAATTATTTTGGATGCACACACACTACATGGAGCAAGATAATCAGGGGACCCAGTCCCATTCCCCACTATAGTGAAAGACACTGAAAATTGTTGAGCGTTCAAAGTTTCTGCTGAAATCAACGGCAGATTTGGGTGCTCAGCAAAGCCTTAGAAGGGGCTGATTTAACAGATCAATTCCAGAGACTTGCACTGGAAAAAATGGTTACTCACCTTCTCGTAACTGTTGTTCTTCGAGATGTGTTGTTCGTGTCCATTCCAATCAGGTGAGTGCGTGTGCACATGCACAGTAGCCAGAAGATTTTTCCCTAACAACCACCGCCTTCATGGCGCCCAATATAGAACCTTGCCGACCCGCCACCCCTCTCAGTTCCTTCTTGCCGGCTACTCCAACAGAGGGGTGGGAGGATGGGTATTGGAATGGACATGAACAACACATCTCGAAGAACAGTTACAAGAAGGTGAGTAACCGTTTTTTCTTCTTCGAGTGCTTGTTCATGTTGATTCCAATCAGGTGACTCTCAAGCACAAGTTTAGGTGGTGGGGTCAGAGTCATCCATTGATTGGAGTACTGCTCGTCCGAAGGCCGCATCGTCTCTGGCCTGCTGAGTAATTGCATAGTGCATGACGAAAGTATGGATAGAGGATCATGTCGCTGCTCTGCAGATTTTCTGAGTGGGGACCTGCACCAGGAACGCTGTTGACGAAGTCTGTGCCCTGGTGGAATGAGCAGTGATCGGGGGTGCAGGAACTCCTGCCAGGTTGTAGCATTCCCGGCTGCAGGATGTAATCCATGACGAAATGCATTGTGACAACACAGGCAGTCCTTTCATTCTGTCCGCCACTACTAAGAAATACTGGACTAATTTTCTGGATGGCTTCGTTCTCTTGATGTAAAAGGCTAGTGCCCTGTGGACATCCAGAGAGTGTATTCTCTGCTCCCTGCCACCGGAATGTGGCTTAGGGTAGACTACAAGGAGAAAGATGTCCTGGTTGATGTGAAACTGCAACGCAACCTTCAGGAGGAAAGCAGCATGAGGTCTGACCTGCACCGTGTCCTTATAGAATCCAGAATAAGGGGGCTCTGAGGTTAGGGCCCCGAGTTCAGACACCCTCCTGGCCGAGGTTATTACCACCAGGAATGCCACCTTGTAAGAGAGATAGAGGAGGAAGCACTTTGCCAAGGGCTCAAAGGGCAGCCCCATTAGTCTACAAAGGACCAGAATGAGATCCCAGGCAGGGTCAGGCTGTCGGACGTGAGGATATAGCCTGTCAAGCCCTTTTAAAAACCGCCTGATCATAGGCTTAGTAAACACAGAGCAGCCCTCCTCACCCAGGTGAAAGACCAAGATGGCAGCAAAGTGCACTCTTATCGATGACAACGAAAGCCCCTGCTGCTTCAGATGGAGGAGGTAGCCCAGAAAAAGCAGCAGTGGGACCAGCGTCAGGGACGAATGGCCCTGCACCAACCAGACTGAAAATCTCTTGCACTTGGCAAGGTAGGTGGCTCTCGTAGATGGTTTTCTACTGTCAAGGTCAACTTGTCTAACCTGGTCTGAACAGGAAAGCTCCATTGGGTTCAACCATGGAGCTTCTACGCTGTGAGGTGAAGCAAATGGAGGCTTGGATGTTGAAGACGACTATGATCTTGCGTCAGAAGGTCTGGGAAGAGTGGAAGGGTGACTGGGGCTTCTACGGACATGTCTAGGAGAGATGTGTACCAGTGCTGTCGGGGCCACACTGGAGCTATCAATATAACCTGAGCTTGACACCATAAACAGGAGGTGTGGGGGTCACTTTTTGGCATGTGCTTCATGCAGTCCTTGCACATCTTGAAGCCCGGGGGATCGCGGCATGCTCCAGAGGCAACACATAAGTGAGGGAAATGGGGGGGGACCCCGTAAATGAAACTTACAACTGATTAACTATACTAAACTACATTATCTGAATAAATAAGGTGAGTACAACAGGAATCAAACTGCTGGTCACGTGCCAGAATAAGAGCCAGGGAAGATACAGTTACCATCACTGGCGGTAAGAAATAACTGAGGAGGTGGTGGGTCGGCAAGGCTCTATATTGGGTGCCAGGAAGGCACGACTCTGGGGGGCACCCAGGCCAACCCTACAGTTGCTGCTAGGGAAAAATCTTCCGGCTAGTGTGCACGTGCACACACATACCAGACTGGAATCGACATGAATAAGCACTTGAAGAAATTCAGTTACTTGAAGACACTTATTAAGTGTATCAACCTAACAATTGACGCCAGATTTTCAGAGCCTCAAAAGCGAGCAGCTAATGCTTAAATAAGCCTTTAATTAAATATTTTACGGATACAATGAGCTACACTGTGTAAAACAAAAAGGTTCGTCATCTGTTTTAGGCATTAGACAAAAATAAAATCTGGAAATTCTCATTTCAAGTACAAATGCTAAAGACTAGATGGGACCAAAGTGCATCAGTGAGCTACAATGGCATTATAGATATGTTTCATCGCCTAGGACTTTAATATGGATTTAAAAGATTTCGCAAAAAAATCAGGAGAAGTTGTCCCCTGGGAGACTCTATTGTGGTTTTAGCTTTCTATGCTCCAAAGTCACATACAGAGTTACATGCACAAGAATCAGGAAAATTTCATATTAGAATTATTCTGTTAAATTTCCACAAACAGGTAAGGTGAAGAGCAGCTTCTTAAACAGCAAATCAGCGTTGATTAGTCAGGACTACTGGAAAAAGGCCTAAAGTCTAGTGACTTCATGGTCCCAGAAACAGTCTGAAGTGGTGATGGGCTTGGAGAGTTTTGCCTGCTCAGCGTTAAAGTCTATTTCTTCTTTTATGATCTGTTTTACCACTCCCAACGGTCACCCCTTCTAGCTATTAAAACCCAAAGGTGGGACAAAGACACAACATGAAATGAATCAAGAAAAAGAGCAGGAAGCTTACTGTGATGCATTCATCATATCTTTTCTATACATAATTATTATAATAAAACTTTACATTTGATGATTCATGATTCCTACTCTATATAAACTACCATCTGAAAAGTGAGAGAACACACCTGTTGTGTGCAGGAGAGATGTCAAATAGGGGTCTGTAATGAGGAATAGGTAGGTTGATCAATAGGGATAAAACAAAATACTCAGAGTCTGAATTCTGGTAGAGAAAGGGGTGAGCTAAAACTATTTGCTCTTCTAATCAGAGGCAACAATTTTACTTTTCATATGCCCCATGCATCATCAACACCACCGCACAAACTCAAATGTGTTCTGTGTACCCACTAAAAACTGTGAATAGTAGTGATCCCAGTGTTTAGCATTATTCCTCTATTGTTTTAATGTTCCCCGACAAGTTCCCCATTGTTCTATAGCCATGTATGTGCTTCATTCTAGTAATTAGCTGTCAGCGAGGGCCCAACAGCAGCTTAGTATTGTCTGCTCAAATCAAATTAATGAAATGCAATCCACTCAAATGTCCTGAATGCATAGCTGTAATTGCATTAAATAGAGAGGCTGGGGACATCAGCATCAAACTTCAGCTTCTGAACAGAGCATTACGATCAAGCACATTAATCCATTATTTCTTCAGGATCTGACAACCAATTAATATTACAGGACTTCATATACAGAAAGGATTGAAGTTCCTATGTTATTTTTATTTTTTTTAACACACAAAATGACTGTTCAGATTCTAGGATGTCAAAGTAAATGTTGGGCTTAACATTTGCAATCAAAATCAATTGTTGGAGATGAAAACGTAATATGAAAATGTTAGACTGTTACTGCATTTTTGCAAAAAGGATTTTCACTTATAAAAATTAGACACCTGTAAAATGTCATTCCTACACCAATGAATGCATTAAAAAATTAGATTTTTTTAAAGCAAATCAGGATAATGTTCAACATCAAAATATGTTAGCATTTAAATCTTCCTAGAGGGACATTTTTAGGATTCAGTTTCTCTCTGTCTCCCCTTTCCTTCTCCTCAGGGCAATAAAATCAAGCCTTAATCTCTTGCACTCACAAACTTGCATTTACCATTAATAACTGGTTCTATGAAGCCTCTAAGTTCTTACTTAATTTTAAGATTCATATTTTCCATTAATTACCAAAGAATTTTCCACAAAACAGAAGTTGTGCTAGACTAAAAGCAAGAAGCAAGGAAAACATGAAGCAGAAATATCCTGTGGATATAGTAGACTTTGAAGAATGTTCATGTCAGTGGTTATTTCAGGTTTGTGATAAAATTTAATAAGGTTTGAGAACAATAAGTTATGACAATACTATGGATGGGATATGTAGCTTGAAGGCATAGTTATGACATGCAGAACTCTAGATAGATATGAACTTAACTACTTTTGTTCACAACTTGTTTGGCAACAATTTACAATATTTTAGGATTTCTAGAAGAGTTTCTCATAATTAGTTACAATGAACTACTGTATGTACAATCACTGAAGAAAATGAAATCCAAGCATACAGCTAATATAAATGTCTAGAAAACATCTCTAAATATTTTTAATATTGTATTTTGGTAAAAAATTATAGGACTTCTACAATACACTTTCTATAATTATATTATTTATCAAATAGTAATTAACATTTTCTATTTAATTTCAACTAGTTTCAGACCCCAGTCCCGTTACCCAAGTCAAAGAACTTTCTATTACATCTTGCATGCCATCAGTCAGTCCAAAAGAACACCAAATATCACCCCAAACTTTATATATATAGCCCTGCTCAACAGGGACTGGGATGGAAGATGACAGCCAAATAGCACATGCTGCATCACAACACAGTATTTGAAGGTTACAATTTGGCTAAGGACATTGGGGCAAACTTCTATTCTCATGGTAAGTACCACAGGACCTTTAATGCCCATTCACAGCAGGTAAGATTTCTGTGCTTAATATTACATCCAAAAGACCCACCTTCGGTAAAGTGCTGGGAATTCAATTTCTCTAACATGTAAGGAAGCAAGGCTGAGTCAAGTCTGCTGGATTTAATAAGGGGTCTAACATATTCCAAACCTGATGCTTATAACCACTAAGCCATTCCATCAGATACTAAATCTATGCTTTTCTTCTTTTGATTTTGAATAAAAAATTCTTCTTGCCAATGTGGGTCATCTCTAACTTGCAGTCAGTATTTTAAGGCAGAATATATAACAATTTATATCACAGATACTTTTTTAGTGAAAGTTTCAATGTTTATGTGATAGTAAACCATTTACGTTAATAGAAAATGCCATTTACTTTTATCCAAAAAACTCTGATACAAGACTATATTTTCTGTTACCATATCAAGCAATTTTTAAATTTACTGCTTTCTAAACAATGCTGGGCATATGTTTTTAATTACAGTTATTGTTCTGGGATAGAATGAGTGATATCACCAAAACAGCCATACCCCAATTATCCAGCTGAGAGTAAAATTTACTTCATATGAGTTTATTTTAAAAAGCAGAGCTGATGTTTAATGGTATAGCTTTCTTCGTGCAAAAAAGTAAGTTAACTGACGATATTCTAATATTTTACAGTAACAATAAGGCATTGATTATATTATAAATTATCTGTTGTATTCCCAGGACAGATGCATCTTTAGAACACAAACTGCTATTTACTTTCTATAATGTTCTCCTTGGAGTATGTGCAGTAGATCATTAGTAGACCTATACAAGCTGGACTTTACCTATACAAGCACAGATGGATTCTGAAGGAAGACAAACTAATCACTTCTGTAATCTGTACAAATTGCTTCCATTTTCATCATTAAGCTTCTCTGTTTAAGAAAATATGTTCTGGTGATACAGATTTCTACCACTGAAATGAGAGCTTCACAGAAAGTAATGATCTAATGTATCTTTGATTTCCACTGAACAGTAAGAATAATTAATGTACATACATAGAGTTCTTTACAGATTATAAAGCTAACAGAATAAAAAGTGCCGTATTTATTTCTACGGTTTTTTTTTTTTAAGTATTATTATAAGTCAATAGCTATCTGGATAGACAGTAATGAAGAAAAAGCTTATACTGTATGTCAAGTTTTTTGAAGGATCTTCATACCTGGACTTGGGAAGCAACTCATAAAAGAGGAGGAGCAAATGTAAGGTTGATTAGCCACAATTTTTCTCTCAAAGTTAAGCCATTTAGCAAATCACGTGCCTCAGGGGCAAGTTACCTCATCTATTCCAGGTGACCATCTGAACAAAGTTCAACAGTAAATCAAAGGAGCAAGGAGTTTGTATGGTTCTCAGATTACTTAATGGATGGTAGTAACTCCTTTTCAATGTTAAGCTGCTCTTTGGATAAACACAATAGGCACAAAGCCTGCAGCAATGGTTTCATAAAATGGAAGAGTAAAACAGTAAACAGAAATACTTGGACAAGACAACCATAAAGTCCATTAATGTAAAGCATCCAGATGAATAAAATTAGGCACTCTCTCTCTGTTTGGACAGTTATTAATACAACCGTCTCTTATGCACTGAGATGACCATAGGACCTTTTGACTATCCCCTGCAACAAGCCAGAGGGAATCAAATACTACTGAGGCTATCAAGTCAGACTCTGATTTAACAATTCATATTTTCACAAAGAAACATGTTGTCTTGGGTTTTTATCAATGGAGAGAGAGACGTTTGCCTACTTACTATTTACCAGGCCCCTTTTGTACTTTGTTGCTAATAGACGAGGCCAGCCTTTGGGAAACCTATGCATGATTTTAAAGACTCCAAAGGGCCCTTTGGGAATAAGTGCGGTTCTGGTTTTTACGGTCTCATCCTAGAAATGCACATCATCCAGCTATGGATACAGGTAACTGCATCCGCTGCAAACACTGTTGGGGGGGAGGGATAGCTCAGTGGTTTGAGCATTGGCCTGCTAAACCCAGGGTTGTGAGTTAAATCCTTGAGGGGGCCACTTGGGGATCTGGGGCAAAATCAGTACTTGGTCCTGCTAGTGAAGGCAGGGGGCTGGACTCGATGACCTTTCAAGGTCCCTTCCAGTTCTAGGAGATGGATATCTCCATTAATTTAATTTAATTTAATATCCTCTGAACATGAATATTAATGCCCCCAATAACTCTGGGAAACAAGTATTTGGTGTGGAACTGAGATGCCACAAACTTCCAGCTGGATGCCTCCTGGACTTCATAATCTAGGCATGCCAATCTCTGAAATCATTGATTTGATGATTTGAGGAATCTGTTTAGTACAACACGAATTCCGTTTGATTTTATGGGTTTGCTGTATCACTAAATTCCTCAGGAGATGTGGAGTCCGCCACAGATTATCAGGGCTGGGATTATGTCTCTGTAAAACCAGGGACAACGAAGAGTTGTTAAGCTAACTGGTTTCCATTTCAACAGGAGCACCTTAGGACAATGGGATAGCTGATGCCTAAGGAATCCAGCCTGACCACGGATCAGTCTGCAAGAAGAGAGAGCTTGGTCTAGTGGAATCTCCCCAGGAGAGGGAACAAAAAGTTGAGGTGTGGATGTGAGACTGGGTTGGTCAGAGAGAGAGGAAGCTTGGGCAGCAGAGAAGCATAAAAGGACATGCTTTTGTAGCAGAAGGCCCCTTTTCTGATTATGGAGCCAGCCAATGTCATGGGAAGCTGGCTGGAGGGGAAAGAGAGCAGAAGGAAGCTGGCTGCAGGAGGAGAGAGAGAGAGAGAGAGAGAGCGAGCAAGAAAGACTATCATTTGTAGGAGAAGCCAGGTTCAGCAGGGGGATCCCGGACACCCCAGAGGACTCTTGCCAAATCCCAAAGAACACTCCAGAGTGGTGAGGAAACACAGGCAGGAAAGTGCATACAGGCCTTTTATTATTTTGCCTAGAACTGTGTATTTCTTGTGCTGACTAAAGTAAAAACTAATTGTTTTAGAAACCACGGCAAAGCCTTTGTGTTTTGTGCTTCAGTTATCACATGTCCATGAAGAGACAGATGGTGAACCAGAGTGCCCACAAAGTTGGAACCTGGGAAAGGGAGTCCTAAAGCTACTAGGGGGTCTTGGTGGGGGGCAGCACTGGTCCTGGGGGCCTAGAGCACCTGGGCCATAAGGTCTCAGTACCATGAAGGAATAACAAAGACTGTGCCTAGGAAGCATGCCAGAGAGCCAAGAAAAGATAGTGCTAGAGCCCACCCAGACCAAGAGACCTCACACATGGGACCAAACTGGTGGTGACTATCCAGCAGGGGAAAATTTACCAGGGCTGTGACAATCCACAATTGTTGAAACCTGATGTACAGAAAACCATCACGCTCCACTAGGACAGTGTAAATATTATGAGGCTGAACCATCTGGTAGTAAATACTAGTAACCTTCCTCGGTAGCCCATGAATAATGTGGATGGTGCTTCTATAACTTTTTCACATTCCTGTGGGTTTTCATCTAGAGAAATTAGAATATGCCAACCCCAGAGTCTCCATAACTTCCCAGTGTAGCCTTGGTTAAGGATAGTAAGTTGAATACAAGAGAGGGGGTAAGTGTGTGGAAGGACAGACAAAAGGGAAAAAAGCCTTTATGTCATCATCCTACTTAAGGTATAGAGAGAATTCAGCATTTACTTGAAATCAGACTTTAACCTTGAGAATCCTTTCCTCTAGCCCCAGAAACATCACTGTTTATGCTAACTACCTTTTCTAGACTAATACCAACAGGCGCATGCAAACTGAGACACAAATCAAAGTAACCTACAAGCACTGATAAACATCAGCATATGGCCATATTGCGTATATGGAAGTAAATAAGTAAAATACTTAATACTTAACACCAGGGCCGGCTCCAGCATTTCTGCCGCACCAAGCAATTGGCGGCGGCAGTTCAGCGGCAGGTCCTTCACTCCTAGCGGTAGTGAGGGACCTGCTGCCCCCGAATTGCCGCAGGTGCCGCCCCTCTCCCTTGGCTTGTTAAGCTCGTGCCTGGAGCCGGCCCTGCTTAACACTCAGGTACCACACTTGTCTTTCAGGGGTGTCAAAACCTTTTATGAAGTATACAGCCTCAATGCAACTTTGAGCCTTTATAGAACTCATTTCCCAAATAGGGAAACAATCAGAGACTGGTCAAGTGATCTGCTCAGAGTGTCTGTAAAGCACAGGATATGGGATTCAGGAGATCCATAACACTACCCAGCCCCACGTTCAATCAACTAGCCAGGAATACAATCCAAGAAGCTAATACCTAGTCACCTGCTCTCATAACTAAACTCACCATGCTGCTGTATACTGTATATTTTTTAATTTACAAATTCTTCAGGCATCCCATTTAGCATTAATGTCCATTCACGTTACTCACTGGTTTTTAAACAGATGTTCAGTTTTTATACTCCTTGACTGAGCTGCATGGATGTGTCACTGACATTATGATTTTATATACAAGGTGTACTATATTCATTCTCCCAATATATGAACCTCATAAAACAAAACAAATATACCAAAATTAGTGAACATTGTTATTAAAGCAAGTTTGACTATTTAGACACAAAGCAGCCTTTAAAGAGTTAAAAAGTCCCACTAGAAACCATAAATTGAATCTTATTTAATTAGGAACTCTACTTGGGGAAAAAAAGTGATATAAATCCTTTCATTAACTAAACCAAACTCCCTTAAAGGCAACAATATGTTCCCCTCTGTCAGGACAGAGTGCAATGAAATCTGTATTTTAATTGGGGTTAGCTAAAGGGCCATTTGGCTTCAGAAGCTTTGTTTATCAGCCCTAAGCATTATAGCTGAACCAATACTTGAAATATCCTATTACACAATTATTTCATTTAAAAACCCATTTTCCAAAGATTTTTGCATGTGAACTGTTTTAAATGAGAGTTTTGGAAATTAGAAATACAAGTCTGAAAGATACTGCAAGGTGAGCAGAGATATAGCCTCAAGTGAAAAAGCGTTTTTTTTCTTTTGCATTACTGCGATGACTGTTTCATTTTCAGCGTACACCATACACATGGTCCCTGCTCACCCCTTAGCAGGCAATCTAGTGAAGATAAAACAGCGGGACAATGGAGATGATGGTCACTATAGCATCTGAATCCTTCCCAACTTTCTGTTTCCCAGTGTCACAAGCACATTTCTTTTGTGGTGAACTCTGGATCAGAAACCCCTCAGACTATGATGATTTCCATGTCCAAAATAACCAGCGCTGTACGACGTAAGGGAGAGACTGAAATGCATCACAACTCAGTGACAAGCTTCTTGAACAGAACAAAACAGACTTTTCTATAAAGTTCACTCAAGAAAATATTTTAATCTACAATTTTGTTTCCTGAACAATTTTGCACCTTAACATCAGAAACTTGTGTTTTGAGGAGCCTGGAGGTATTTTAAAAATAAAATAAAATTAATTCTTATTCAGTAGTCATAATAGACTATGAGAAATTAATGTACAGAAATTATGCATCTTCTGTAGCACCCAGCAAAGCACATGTACTGAAAGGAATACTAGAAAAAGGAGTTAATATAACCACACAATCCAACCCTAACCAAATTGCAGCTAGAATTAAAGGAACAAAATTAATGAACCAGTGAGGTAAAGGTATTTCTCTCTTCTATCTTTAGTGTTAGGATCAAGCTTAAATAGAATTTTGAATGAATTTAATAGAATCACAGAGCCTTAGTATTGTTAATGCTCAAATATAAAATCTTACACAACAAAAATCCAGCACCAATTTCCATAGTGAGGTTTCTAGTCCAGGATCTGCAGCTGGACCACGATTCTTTAATGCTACCTTGTCTGGGGCCGAACTTCAGTAAAACTTGATCGACCATGGAATGACAGAATCTTTCTTTCAAAATTATTAAATCTAAATTAGCTCCTATGGTTCCAGGTTGCTTTGTGGAGGAGATTACTGCTCTGTTATTGCCATCCTCCCATTGTATACTTCTGCAACCAGAATGTAATGAAACCAAAGAAAAGCATAGTAACTGTCATACTTAGCCTATACGTCCAGTTCAGTAAAATGAGGCGTTTTAGTTTTAAAAAACAAATAAACTCTGCTTTTTCATTTTCAGAAATGACAATATCACTGTGGCTGTACCTGACAATAAAGTTTAATTCAAACAAGTCACCGAGTTTTGTGCTTCATGTTCATGCTACCTTACAGAAAATACAACCACTTCAAATTAAATGTATTATTCATGCCTTTGAAATTTAGAGTTGACATCCATAGAGTTTTTTCATATAGTTTATTGCAGATCTTCTCTGAACTATTCCCTCCTGAGAACTATAATAAAATGAGCTGCTTCTGAAACTTCACAGCAGGTATTTTGATTTGGAAGTAATCATAGTTTTCTCCACAATCGTTATACAATTTATGCCGTGATCTTCTAACAAATAAGTAAAAGACTTAAATTGACATCAATATGTACATTTTTTCTAACAATGCAAGCTAATTGTATATCTTTAATGGAGAAAAATGTTTATTCAAAAATCTATTGAATATACCAACAATTGAGTTCAAAGTGGAGACACCACATGCATCTAAATAAATATCAAGGAAGTGTCAGAGGTAAACGAGGAGAGACCAGGTGAAGTGTGTGTGATGTGTTAATTGTATTCAAAAAATAATAATATAAGCAAGACAGAGAAGCCGAACTTCCAATTATCATAATGGTGTCTACTTCATAACACATTTTCAAACTTGAAAGAGACATTTTAAGCCATAGGAATTCTGAGCAGAATACCTCCAGCTGTGTTCTGCATAAATCTCATACACTGTACATACACAGTTTATTTAAATACCAAGTGCAGTTATGACTTACAAAATGCATATTTCAGTCACAATAGAATTTCTGTCATTGCCAAAAGCTACTCGTCATGAAATGAAAGGAACAGAAAACAATGAATTAAATTAGAAGAAGATAAGAAAAGAGGGAACCTTTTCAACTGATGTTTTACTAGACTAAAGTAATTCTTTTTAAAAAACAATGCAGCTAACAGCCCTCTGCCGAGTTTACATTACCATGCCCCGAAATATAGAAAGTTGTAAGTCTAGAAACTCTACAACATTAAGTCAAATTTTGCCTATTCAACGTTCCAATGATGACCCATAATTTACCTTTCACCAACATGATGTCCATACTGAAATTTAAAAGGAGGAAAAAAACAGTTCTGGGAATCCCCACCCACCCTGTAAAAGCCAAGCCAGACTGGAAAAGAGAAGGCTGGGCAGGGCCGGCCCACAACGTTTTGGCACCTGAGGCGGGGAGCTCAAATGATGCCCCCATACCCCCTCACTTGGGCCAAAACGTTGAAAGGTCTCAATTCTGCCTTCTTTCTGTTCTACTCCTCTCATGGTACTGCTCTGCTACCTACCCCAATAAAGGAGAACTAACAACTTAAAATGCCTTGTTCAAAAATTTTAAGTAACAATTAACTTTCAAATGCGTGAACAACAAATGTAACTTTTCTTGTCTGCATAGTAGACACTGACATTTTTATCTGTTTGAATAATCAAAGTGGTGCTTTCCGTGCCTTCTTGGTTGCAAAGATTTGAACTGCTTCCTGAAGGTCCACAGTTTGGGCCAGCTCATGCTCTACTGAGATGGTTGCAAGGCCGATCAGCCTCTCCTGTGTCATTGTGGAGAGTAGATGTGTTTTTATTAACTTCAGCTCGGAGAAGCTGCGTTCTCCACTGGCAACTGTTACAGGAAGTGTTAGAAGTATGTGCAGAGCAACAAAAGCATTTGGAAAGAGGGTGGCCATCTTATTTGTGCATATATATTCCAGAACAGCCTTTGGAGTTGATCCTGCTGAAATGTATCTTGAAAGGGCTTTCAGTTCATCACCTAAATCACTCGCATCAATATCGCGCATGTCATCATGTGTCAACACTGTCTCTAGTACCCTGCATTGCTGGTGTAGATCTTCTTCAGGTACAGTGAGGAGTTTGGGAATATACAACATCCCAAATATACTGCTGTGTTCCTTGAGCTGCATGAAACATTCAACTGACTGTATTGCACAATCTAGCACCTGGTTAAAGAATTCAATTTTGAATTGTTGTTCGGGGTCTCTTATGGGATTATCCTGTGCCTCGTAATCAAAATCTTCTTTGGTGACTCTTGTATTCTTGAATGTGTGGGAAAATAGCTCCAGTGTGAAGTTCCTCTGCCAACTTCTGTGCACTCTTCAGAACGTTTTGAAATCCCTCATCTGACCAGTAAGACTGTAGGTAAGACTTTGCTTTGTCCAGTTGTTCCATTGCTCCAGCTATATCAAGTTCAACACCTTGGAGTCTCTTGCTTACAACATTTATTTCAAACAGTATGTCATGCCACAACACTAAGCCACACAGAAATTTGAAGTCAGGTATGTTTCTGGTGATTTCATTTCCCTCTGCCACTGTTCTCCCACGAACAGTTCTTGTCATAGCATTATCCTCCATAATGGCAACTCTGGCATCATCTATCTTTCCAATCTGGTGTTTGATAGGCTTTATCGCCTCCACTTGACTTTCACATCATGTGGCACTCAGTGGTTTCAGTGTCAGAGAGGATGTTCCCAGATGTAGCTTCAAAATTTGCCATCGATGAGTTGATGGAGAGAAAAATACACAGATGCTTTGAATTACATTAAAAAATTCAGCAGCCTTACTAGAAGCTGATGCAGCATCACTGACCACCAAGTTCAATGAATGAGAACTGCATGGGACAAAAAAAGCTCGAGGGTTTAACTCTCGGATCCGTGTCTGCACTCCTGTTCTTTCCTCTCATGTGGCCCCATTATCGTAGCCTTGACCTCTCATGTCAGCTATCGCAATTCCCATATCTTCCAGCTTTTTAAGAAGCACATTTGTCATACCAGCTCCTGTAGAATCATCAATGTCAATAAATTCTAGAAAATGCTCTCTGATAGTCACCATTGCAGGGACATTTTCACTAGGTTCTGATGTTGTTACAAAACACACCATTAAAGTCATTTGTTCCGTATGGCTGATGTCAGGTGTGCAGTCCAGAATAACAGAGTAATGTCTTGCTGATTTCAGATCTGCCACAATCTTGTTTGACTTTTGTTGCAAGTAACTGTATGATCTCATTTTGAATTGTTTTTCCAAGGTAGTGGTGTGTGTACATTTCTTGGGTGGTGACTCTTCTTAGATGCTCCTGGAGTACAGCATCAAACTCAGCCATCAACTCCACAATTTTAAGAAAGTTTCCATTGCTTGGCACATACAGCTGATCTGAAGTGCCATGCAGTGCTAGGTTTTGGGTAGCAAGCATTCTCACAATGGCAATGAGCCTTTTCAGAACATTTTGCCAGTAAAGAGACTATGATGCAATCTTCTCTTGATGCTGATCATCTATGGTGGCCACGTATGGAACGCTCTCTGGTCATTTGTTGCTTTCTCATGGCATGCCAGATTTCTAGCCAGATTTTTCCAGTCCTTTGTTCCTGTAGAAACCCAATGTGGCTGGAACATTAGACTGGAAGAGTTTGCAACAAAAACAGTATGCAGCATTCTGGGTTTTTGAGTTCATAAGCCATGGCCTCTCCACTTTGTCACCATTGGAGATTTCACGCCAGTAATGTGTTCGATGGAAACTTCTATTTTCATTGTCTTTGGGGAACATGAAGTTTTTCACTTGCTGTGGCCCATGCAGTACAAGGAAGTCCCTCAGGCTACTGCTCAAGTGGGTCCACAGTCCTGGATCATCTAGACTTAAGGAACTAAACTCAGCAGCAGCTGTTTCTTGTGCCTCCACCACACTCTTCTCTAATCTACACTTTTCTTCAGGAATGTGCATGGTTACATCCATTTGAGATGGAGATATGGATGCTGCAGTAGCCGACAGGGCACCTGCACTCCGACTAACTGGAAGATCTGGCATCTCCTCACCACTCACTGGGGCCGGAAGGCTCACCGTGAACATGTGTGTCTATGTATCTCAGGAGAGCTCCTTCCTGCTTAGATAGAAAAGCTTCCTTTGCTTTCTTTCTTTTTCTGAATGCTGCCCCAGAGGCGCGTTTTCTTCTTTCACTCATGACTGCTGTTCCGTCCAGCTAGAGTGGCTCTCAACACTCAATTGAAGGGGACAAATAAGCAGGCTGGTAGCAGGGCCTGAGTGAGGGAAGATATCAGTGTCTTAAGGGCCTAACTGGCTCCTACTACTTCAGTTGACTGCCTGATCTCCTCAAATGGGTTCAGAGAAGCAACAGGAGACAGGAAGCTCCCTGAGAAGCTAGTTTTAATCAGTCCGGGTTCCTGGGGGTGCTAGAGAAGTACATAAGAGGCTCCTCCTCCTCTCTCTTCTTGCAGCTCCTGCTGCTTTCTGTTATTCCCTCTCACCTTTTCTCCTGCCTGCCTGTTACGCCTCTTGTGCCCTCCTTCCTCCAGCATAGCACTCCACCCTCTCAATTTTCTACACTCTGGGTCCTAGTGGCGCCCCCACACAGTCTGGCACCTGAGGCGGCAGCCTCAGTTCGCCTCATGGTAAGGCCAGTCCTGAGGCTGGGGGATTCTCTTCAAATTCCCTCCATCTCCAGGAAACTTTAAAACCATGGGAACGAGTACAATATGAAAACCCAAGCAGACAGGCCTCTCTTCCGTAGGGTTACGTGGAGAGGATGATTGTGTGAACACCACTGTTGCGGCATCAACAAGTGATGATGCTGAGTCATGGTCCAAAATGAAAACATCACAATAGGATTCTGAGGTGAGCTGTGACTCCATTCCACCAGCTCTCCAGTCCGGCCTCTCTCATGGAAACAGTGGGTGATCTCATTATCTGTGTAAATGTCTCATCCTCTCTTTAATCTTACTAACCTTTTGGATTCACTGAAGACAATGAATTCAACAAGTTATTTATATGATGTATGTTAAAAATAATTCCTTTAAACAATTTTAAATTTGTTGCCCTTCAATTCGATTGAATGCCCCCTTGTTTTTGTATTACAAGCATAGAGAAATAGACGTGCCCAATCTGCCATCTTTATACCATTCATTCTTTTATGCACCTCTATGACATATTTTCTCTGAACTAAGAAGTCCCTCTTCAGTCTCTCCTCATACAGAATTTCTATGCCTCTAACCATTTTTCTATCATTTCCCCCACCTTTCCATCATTACTTTCTATCCCATTCGTACAAACCCTTAACACCTTGTTTGCTTTTTGGGCTCTTTTTCTAACAGATTGCAAGGGGACACTTTACTTTTGCAGAAGCTGTGCTGGTTTGTCCTCATATTTTTTCCCGACTAGCTGTATTATAATTCTAGTTCTAATTATTGTTTCAACCAATTTACCTTATACTGAGGTCCAGTTTACTAGCCTAAGTAGCAGCACCACTCTTAGCATTTTTTTTTATTTAGTCACAACACTTGCTACCCACTAGTTCCTCCATATAGCAACTCACTTTCAGAGCGTGCATGTTTTTCCCCAAAATAGTTCAGAGAATTCCTCTTGCTCTCTTTGTAAAATACAAAACAAACTTATTCACAGATGCTTTTATAAATATACAATCACTGACATGCCTGACACAAAAGCAGAAATCAGCTGGTCACATTATTTTATGCTTGTGTTTGTTTACATGCTGCTTTATTGTTCTATTCCAAGTCCCCTGCGCATTATTAGTTCTGCAAATGCCTCCAACTTTTCCTGCATGGCAGCCCTTGGACACTGCTTCACTGCTTGCTGAGGTTACACACCCTCAATTACAAGTAAAATAACAGGGAGGAAAGGCAGGCTACAAGTATGTCAAAATGCACAAATAAAATAAAATCTCAAAACAAGAAACAGAGGAATAACAAAAACACAAGTATAAATAAAGGCACAAAGAGAAAAGCAGGTGAGGACGTCACAGCAGAATACTGTCTTAGTTGAACATATAAATCCTTCTGTAGTAAAGCTGAAATATTACGGTGCTACTCGCCATTGTACAGCTTTTTTCTGGTAATGGGTAGATTTAGAGACTTTTGAATAAAGCAACTTTTATTTCTTCTACACTTACATAGAAGACAGTGACTCCATCCAGTCTCTGATGCCTGAGCATACTACCATGACTGAAGCTGCAAAATTACGGATACAGTAGAATATAGGACGCTTCACTTTAGCATTCTCATGGGTTATGTCAAACCAAAATAACAGAACACTGAAGTGTCAGTAGGTAACAGGTAAAGTGCTCCTCACATTAGTAGTCTCAGGCTAGTCCTGTGAATACCATCATCCCAGAAATAACATTCAAGTCACAGTATCTTGTTCTAGTTTACTTTCCTGGTAGTGCTCCTCTGAGATGCACAGTACACAACTCCTTTCCTTCGGTGCAGACTCTGACCTGAAGTACATGACCCTCACTTACATGCTATGCTTCTCTAATTTTTATCAGACAAAGTTAGAGATGGAAAAGCCCTATTACACCTTCCAGTCCACCTCCCAGTGCAGGACTGTTCTGGACAAGATGGATTAACTAATGCTTTGTTCAGTCTACTTGTTAATCATGCAACTTCCATCCTTCCCCTTGGATGGGATTCTACCTCCTAGCACAACTCACAGCAAATTTCCACAAACTTTTCCTTTCCACTTCCATCCCAGCACTACTACCAAACTAAATATTTTCCTCCATGAGAAGTGACTGATTAGAATATTTGTAGAGTTATGTCCCTGCATTAGTCATTGTTTAACCAAACAGTAATATTTTGCTCCGTTGATCTTTTCTTGTAAACTAATTTAGGTTTGTTTGCTCTTTTTTGAACTCCCTCCAATTTAGTATTTGTCTGGTAGCGAAGTGCCCAGAAATGAACTCGGCCCAGTTACATGAGAATTATACAGAGAGGGACTATAATTTGTGATAGGATGCCTTTGTGTATGCAGACCAAAGTCATATTGGCCATCTCAGTGTACTGTTATTCATTACTGTCCCATTTACGGTGTTTTAGCCAGTTTTCAATCCAGTGACATTGTTCTTTTCCAATACAGGTTGCAAAAAACAATATTCTTTCACCTAACATTTGAGAAACAACAAAGTTATTGTATTCAAAAGATAATTAACAACTGTTATATAAAAGAAGAGATTCTAAAATATACCTTTCCTGGATATCACTAATTCATATGGATATCGATATCACTCTCATTAAATATTGTTTACAACTGTATTAGAGCAAGCGCTTGTGAGAAAAACAGCCATGTTTATAAATTTAAAAATAGCAAAAGCAAAGGCAGGATAGTGTGATTGCTTGGGACCACGTCTTGATAGAAAATACACAATATCAGTTACTGAAATGAAAATACGAAGAACTAATCAGAAAAAAATAGTTTCCCCAACATTCAAAGAAGCTCTTCCTTGCAGTGATTTCAACTCTCGGTTAATTTTTTCCTTGAATATTTTTCATTACATGTTATATACTTAAAAAGAACACAGGCGGCTTAAAAATGAGCATGTGCAAACAGTGCCTTAAAAAACTACATGTGTCATTAAATGATCTTCACACTAGAGGAAATTGCAGAAGTTTTGTTCCTAGAGTACACAGGAATCCAATTCATCTTAATTCCCTTGAATATCACATAGGGTTTCCCCTCTCTCATAATCCATCTTTGCCTCCTCCTACTTGGCAGTGAAGTCATGATGCTGAATTTGGGGCTCTGCAATCATTAAATAGCAACAGATTGTTTAAACAATCAGAGGACTGGGAGTACACTATAGAAATTGAGCAGGAAAAAAGTACTGAGTGGGAGAAAGTTCCTTGTAAATGTCCAAACAGTAACTCCAAACAAGAGCATGCAGATTGTTAGCAAAATAAAGTGCTTTTGTTTAGATGATCTCTTTATTCACATTTTCCCCACAGTCGGATTGCTCTCTTTAATGAAGGGTTTTGCACACATGTAGTACAAACAGTGATAACCTCTTTTCACTGCTCTTTCCATAAATGGACAAAGTCTCCGTAACACAGTCAAAGGAGCCCAGACCCCTAGAAGAATCTGGTGTAAAGGGAAGGACACACACCATATTCAATGCATACATTAAAAATGTATATTTGAAAAAACAAAACGATCAAAAAGGTGGCTGTGTAGGCAGTCAATTGGTAGGGGAGCAATTAGAGGGAGTTTGCAACAACTATTTACTGTTCTATTCAATTTCTTAAAAAACAACTCACCATGGCAACAGCAATACCATGTTGTACATAAAGTAGGTGTGAGATGCAGAGCCTGTTTAGGAAGAATCATGCACCCGTATGTAACATGCACATTTTGGTATACTCACAAACATATTCCAACACACTGCTGCACTTTTGGCTCATTTGTTATTTGACACTTTGCTCTGGGCTACATAATCTATTTTTTTCTTTTCATATTTTTGTCCTCCTTAGATCTAATGGCTATGGATTAGTAGATATTGATGGCAAGAAAAGATTTTGAACAAGGGACAGCTATAGAATCACTAATATTTTGGTCCTGTTTCATGCCATCATATTGCTGCTTTAACACCTTCTCGAACAAAAATACATTAATTTCTATGTACTATTACTTCTTGTGTTATGGTATCACCTAGACATGAACCAGCACCTAACTGTGTGAAATGCTGTACAAACACACAACACAAAAATGTAATCCACCCTCCTAGTACTGTCCCTTTAAAACTCCCTCCTTTCTTGTATGAGATTTACTTCTCTGAAGGGTGATTTCCATTGAACAACACTGAGTTCCTGTAAAACAGAGATGCTGTTTCTTCCAGAAGAAATTTTTAAGGGCCAAAACTAACTCCAGAATCACTGAGTGGTGCAATGGCTTCACAAACACCACATTCGATCTTGACATACTACTCCAGTTTCCTACTGTTGCCCAATATGAAACCAGCTGGGGTATAAAAGACTTATGGAGTAAATTTATAGTTTTCTGACTACATAATACAGTCTCAGTAAATCAGATTTAATTGACCAAGTCATCTCAACTGTCCATACTACATACATCCTAACATTACAGGACATTTTCTCAGTTTTATTCACAAGAACTAAAATGTATAACTAAAATCAGTTGGACCATGCTAATGAAACTGAAAGATAATAATCAAGATATTTTCAAAACCACACACGTTCATAACAGGTTTTAATAATGACTCCTTCTGAGAGGAAACTTCCTGATAAAAACTATACAATTTCTACACTAGGAACTGCATTGGAGATATACATGCTTCACCAGGAAGCCAACCTGTAACACACTGAATACAGACAACAAGAATCTACATTATCAATCTCTGCTCACATCTGCAAATGTAACCCTCATGAAAATGAGATGTGCCAGCAAATGAAAAGGAAGATAGTGTGCTAACCTCCACAGGACTATAGCTGAAACCCGGGCCACAGTGAGAGCCCTCAGCAAGCCCAAGGATCCATGGGAGGGGAGGTGGTCTACATCTATCCATTCTATGCCCCATACCAACTCTGCAGGGAATCTGGATGAACATTCTACTACCATACGGATCTGTATTAAGTGCCCAATGGATCTCTACATCTGCTGTGGAATCCCCTTTAATGGGACTTCTCAGAGACAGCCACAGACAGCAGAAGGGGAAATCCTGTCCAAAAGCTGCAGAGGGAATGGGAGCCCCTTCTGCCAGGGTGGAAGTGCTTAGAACCTCACAGATCCAAGGTTCTAGGGCTGAAACCACTATGGGGGAAGTTGGTGGAAACACCTCAGAGCTCTCCTCTTCCCTACTCCATCTGTAGAAGATGTGCAATTTTCTGTGGAAGAGTGCAATCTAAAGAAGTTAACAAAATATTACTTTAACTGACCAGCTTGTAAACTTTTAAAGGGTAAAGAGTAATACCACCCCACCCCCCACAAAGTAGTAATCTTAACCAGCACACATATTGCACCAGAGCAACCACACTGCTTTTACTGCATGTGGCTACAGCATCCTACTCAAAAGAAAACTCATCCACGGGTTTGCATAAGGAGAAAGCTTATAAAGATGAATCACTTGTTAAACAAGTAGTCTGGGGTAGTGGAGGCCTATGACAAGCCATTTGGGGTAGTCTAGAACAGACTTCTCTGTCCAGGAGAAACTTACCAATTCAATGGCTATGCCATATTTTATTACTATCACAATTTATAATAATGTCTATGAGACTTAAGATTCTGTAGTAAGAGTCTGCTGACAACAAAAAAAAATGGTCGGCTTTTTAAGTTACAATATTTAATTTTTGAAAGCAGCTTTGATGGATTTTAATTGATAAAGGTTTCTTCTCTACTTAAAAATCAAATCCTACATCGAGTTGAAGGTATCTGAAGCTCTTGATTTGAAAGACAGAACCAAGTTCCAAGGTCAATGTTCAGAATAGATTTACTTGGAAGCATTTAACTGTATGGAGCATGCACAAACAACATCTGGTCAGTGCAGCACAATCAACACAAGGTGTCAGTACCATGAAATGGATCTTTTAATCTAGAAGCCCAGGTTCTGAAGCAGAATTCACAGCCAAGGGACTGAAACAAGACTGCTGTCATGCACATCAATTAGCAGAAACACCTTTATCAATAAATACAGGATGAAGGGATAAGCTTACAAACCGATAGCAATGGTTTTTCAGAGAAAGTAAATGGTGGAAGGTACAATAATGGAAATCCCTTCAGTTTGTTTTATATTCATCATGGGAGTATTTCATTCCACTTTCTCTTTTATATTTCCTTACACTGATATACTACTACAGGGATCAGCAACCTTTGGCATGCGGCTCACCAGTGAAAGCACCCTGGCGGGCCGGGGCGGTTTGTTTACCTGCCGTGTCCACAGGTTCGGCCGATTGCAACTCCCACTGGCCGCGGTTCGCCGCTCCAGGCCAATGGGGGCTGCGGGAAGCAGCGCAGGCCGAGGGATGATATCTCCCATCTCCTCTTATTTAGAATCCCGCTCTAAGCCAACATTCCCCAACTAGTACAATAAAGATAAGAAGAAAGAAATAACAACTGCTCTTTGTGCAAAGAAAAGTAAATGGAAAAGAGGACCAAATTTAGCAAGTACAGCAATTAAAGAATGCAAGACAACAGAGGAGCTGACTGCATTGCAACGGGAGATGTGGCACGGAAGATATATTTTCATGTGTCAATTCTTAAATGCATAGCTGATGTAAATACAGTAAGTAGCTCACATTTGGAACTTATTGTTGAGATCCAATTGGATCCTTGCTCCTAACTCAGTAATTTCTAGTGGATAGACAAAGATATTTCCCATGATATGAGGTATACGGTCTCTCCTCCTCCTTTCCCTCTACATGCACACATATCCTACATAAGTCAGTTATAGTATATTATCAGTCTTCAAATTACTTTATATTAACAGGTTATGGCTATTTGGGGTTGTTTATATATTTTCTATTTTTGTAAATCTAATAATTTTCATAGCAAATTTTGAAGTATTAGAGTTACAATAATGACTCTGACATTCAGTGCACCTGGCAAATAATATTTGCCCACTATCTTTAAGAAATGCAGTGGGTGGGTTAAAAATAAACCTGAACATTCAGTCCTCCTTGTCAGGCTTAGTAAATTACCAATTAACGTCATCATGGAAAGTGCATGATGTGTGTGGAAGTGGAAAGGTACATTTGCTTCTGTCCACTGAGATTCGGTATTTAGTTTTAGCTGGATGTATCTGGATATGATTTAAACTAAATTCGATCCAAATCAATTCAGAACTGTTAAGTCATTCATAAATGAACCAGTTACACAACAAGTTATTGTTCATTCTGATAAACCAGTATAATGTAAAATAAATCAACAATGTGGACAGAAAGGAAACTAATTAAGATTTCATGAAGACATTTACTTGTTATAACCAAATAATTGTCAATGTGATATCTATTTACTATTATTTAACTTGAAATATCTAGGTTATACAGAAAACCTGTGATAAACTCTTGTATCATTTAAAATTACCAGCAATCTTGTACAGGATCAGAACCACTGTAGGGATACAAGTAACTATCTATGCCAGTTATATTTTTATTAATTATTATCTTAAAATTTCAGTAATATTGTTCCCTATTAATTTTATTGCTGCTGTTTTCTTTGCAAAACATTCTCCAATATGTTTTGAATGGAACAGAAAACATCAATTGGCTCTTTAAAACAACACACACACACACACATATCCCCTATCACTTTAATACCTATTGTTTGATGCCGACACAGATCTGGGAAGAATATAGTAGCTTCACTGATGCTGCAGAGCCAGCAGTGACAACACAAAACAGTTTTGATTTGTACGGGGCCTACAAAAATAGGGTCACAAAGAATGAATGCAATGCAGTGCCAGAGTTAAAAGCAGATTACAAATCCAGAGGTCCCTCTCAATAAGATGACGACAATGGTATGGAAGGGCAATATTTGGCTCAAAATCTTTTTCATTTTGTTTGACTATGAAATATATAATCTGTGGGCAGCCTGAAGTTATTTTTTTTCTAACCACTACAAACCATTCCTTTTATTAAGAAACAGTATAGTCCTGCTGAGTAACCAGGGGTGCCTCAATACGCAGGACAGAGGTCTGAATGAAGTAATGACAACACTCTGATCTAGCTAGAAAGACGAAGACTATGCAGTAGGGCAGAATGCTAAAGGACTTGATTAGACCTTATTAAGAAAACAATGTGAGCCAATGAGGAGATGTAATATAGTCCTCACCAAGGATAGTAGAATAACTATATTAGTCATTTCACACCCCCATAGAGGGTGTCTGAAAGTAGAGGGGCAACATGCCATACGCTGGCAGATATTAAAACACATACAGATGTCACAACAGACCCACTGAGCTGAAGAGAGTTGCCTTCTTACCAGAACTGGATATAGGGTCCTCACAATCCTCTTAAAATGGAGGATTAAACAGATTTTGTAAATAAGAGAAAAGCAACACAGTAATGAACGCAAAAAATACTTTGCAAAGAATGTGAAGTTCAACACCCTGACAAAAGGATTACTAAATCTCTGGTGAACTAGGCCAGCTCCTTAAAAAATAGCAAACCAAGACCCATACTTTTCTCAGTGCACATTAGAGAGCATCACTCCAGTCAGAGTTCTCAAACACCTTGTCAGAAGAAAAAGGGTCTATTTAAGAGTTTATGTCATAGTTCATATACCTATCATATCAAGTATACAGAGTGTCATTTAGAGAAACGACAACTTTTATATATATGGTTGCATATGATAATAGCAAACTCAGAAGGAAATTCTAGAGAGGACACTAAACTTAGAATGGGTCCTTCAGAATTAGATTTCAGAGTCTAAATAGGATTGGAAAATTAAGTCTTTTTTCCCAGTTTATCTATGAAAGGTATAAGATACCACATGAGAAAAAGGGTCCAGAGGAAGTTTAAACTCATGTCACACTAATGCCAATGAAATATTACTGATCAGAACCAAGATGTAAAAGGAGAAATATTTGCCCAGATTACTAATGTGGCCTAGTAAACAAAATACAGGTAAACAAGATCCTCTATCTACCCTTCTATCAAATAGAAAATATTCTAGTCCGCGGGTATGATTCTAATGGAAGAATTCAGGAAATACAAATGTGGACAAAAGAGAGGTAGCACAGGTATCTTTTCATGTAAGCTCATCAGCTACTGCCACCATCCTACAGGGGTAAAGTCTTTGGAACATGGCAGACACTGACTTGTGCTGGGATTAACCGCAAGGCAGACAGCAAAGAATTGAAAATCCATACCTGCCCCAATGGAAACAAAAGAGATAGCAATGCCAGTCCTTTGAGAAGATGGCATGTCAAACTCAGTAGACGAGTCAGATATTCAGATAAAGTGACATGCCTCTAACGTGCAAGCACTCACCTGTAGTTTAAAGTAGGCTGTTCTGCAAGATACAATTTTTTAACCTATACATTCTATTATACTGTGCCCTAAATATTACTCCTTTTCATGGAATTTGTCTAGTACGCTGATCTCTATCATAGGTGTTATTACATTTGTTTCTTAATAAGAGAATATGAATATTAACTATGTAGGAGAAAGAAAAGTGAGGAAATGCTTGCTCTAACCACTAGGTGTCACTCCAGGAAAGAGCATAGTTAACATTTTTGATGAGACAAACTTGAAAGTCTTGACTCTGTCTTTCTCTACAATTACCAACATGTATGTAGCTATAAATATTTAACAAAATATTATATTTATTTCTTTTGAGGATGACCCAATTTTCGGGCTTTAGTATTTGAAAGATGATCATGAATTCATCTCTTCTTAAAAGATGTAAAGAATTAATAATCACAAAAATTCAACATAATCATTCAGGTTAACAATAGGAGGCATCTGTGATGTCAGAAAGGTAGATGTCTTTTAAAACTGTAGGTAATATATCTAAGGGTAAAATCTTACCTCAATAAAGATAAATACGTTGCCTCTTTATGTACTTTATTTAACAGAGAAGCGGAGAACAGTATATACACCATATGTGACAAATTCTTCCATGGTTTAAGATTTGACATTGAACTGTTACAGAAAAACTCAGTGGGCAGTGAATGCATCAGTAATTTTACTACATTAGTCTTTGTGCTTAAATGTAGTGTTGTAGATTCTACAATCTAGAAATACTTCCTAATTCAAAAGCTCTAGATTACTAAAGACAGTGGATAGCTTAACATCACAACTAACTGCTGGTCAAAGTATTGTCTTATATGTCTAGTATGTAACCTCATAACCTTTAGGATGAGAGGCTCCATGTAATAAAAGATCTGATAACATTAGAGCTGGTTGGGAATTTTTTCCCCAACAAATGCTGTGTGTCGACACTGAAATGTTTTGCAGAAAAATTTAATTGGAAGGGGTTCTCAGGTACAAGATGGAATTTCTGAAGGGGGGGGGTGGAGAGAGAGAGAGAGAGTGTGTGTGTGTGTGTGTGTGTGTGTGAGAGAGAGAGACACACACACACACACACACACACACACACACACACACACACACACAAGAAAAGCTAGTAATTCAATAGTTAGGGATGTGTAAGACCCAGGTTCCAGCCCCTGCTTCAAATCAGGCAAACTAGGGATTTGAATTTGGGTCTCCAACATCCCTAAACACTGGTGGCTATTGTCAGTCTCTCTCTTTCTCTCCTCTGGAATTGTTCCACTTTGTATACATACTTTAAATAGTCATTGGGCCAAAGAGAGAAAGAGAGTGACTGAGTCAGAATCAGGCAGAACAGGGACTTGAACCTAGGTCTTCTGCATCCTAAATGAGGTGCCCTAATCTCTGAGCTATTAGCTATTCCGGGATGGGTCTCTTGTCCTTTTCCGTGAAAATTTTTGAAAGGTCTCATTTTCATTCCGAGGTGTATCAAAAACAAATTTCAACCCTCCCCCCCAATTTTTTTTTATTATTATTATTATTTCTTTTGCAAAACGGAATTCTTATTTTCTAGTCAGCCCGAATTAACATGTTTCCTAAATATATCAAGTGTTTGGGAGTCCATCTTTTGACAAATTTTGGGCCACAAAGAAAAAATAAAAAAGTAAAGATCTAGCAGCATGATCCCACTTTGCTTGCTCCCAAAAGTCTGTACACATCACATGCGCTAGTTTACGTCAGTAAACCGTCTTATAAAATTAGCACTCCCCAAAATTAAGAGCAGCGCTTTCCTGGCAATTATTTTCCTATTTAGCACTCATTGTTCACTGTATACTGTGATTCTGTAAGAGGTGGGATCTCCACAGATCACGTCCAATATTGCCTAGGTGCACGTTTATACTGACATGCTGAAGAGTGAAATAATGTTAGAAAAGACAGTATCAAAGGCAGACCAGGTTGAAATATCTGAAAATATTACTCGTCCTCTTAGAAGGCCTTTGCCTAAAGCTGCTTCTTCCATTTGTTTTTCAATTCATTTCAAAACACCCAGAACAATTTAATTTGACCCTGTTAAATTCAGTGACATAGTTTTGAAAGTTAACTATAGCAAATGTGAATTAAAACTAAAACCTTCATCATTTGGAAAATGTTGCCATGAAGAGCTTTTTCAGTTGTAGGGTTCTTCCAGTCCACAAACATCTGTTGGACTCCTGCCAAACCAGAATGAGATTCAGCAGCTGAAGATGTCTCAGCAGTGCAGCACAAGAAAGTGAGCTTCTGCCTTGACCAGACCTGTTCAATCCTCCATCATGAGGGAACATTTCTCCTCACGCTGAATACTGTTTGACCACATGGATGATGTCTGAGTGAATGAAATAGGCTGAGAGGTGACCAAGATGTTGACAAAGGAGAATTTCCTAAAGCTGACTGGCAACTCTCCTGCATCCCCTTGCTTGTTTCCTAGGCCTGGTCCACACTAACCCCCCACTTCGGACTAAGGTACGCAAATTCAGCTACGTTAATGAAATACCTTAGTCCGAACTTACCGCGGGTCCAGACGCAGCAGGGAGGCTCCCCCGTCGATGCCGCGTACTCCTCTCGCCGAGCTGGAGTACCGGCGTCGACGGCGAGCACTTCTGGGATCGATCTGGGATCGATTTATCGCGTCTAGACCAGACGCGATAAATCTATCCCAGAACATCGATTACCTGCCGCCGGACCCGGAGGTAAGTGTAGACGTACCCTTACTTATGCTTGTGCTCTTATAAACAGAGATTTGGCCCATAATGGTTCAAGCTGAGGTGTCAATCTATTCACAGTTTGACTGTATGGGTGATCAGTCTGGAACTATGTTCTGCACTCTGACATTCACTATGTATCAGACAAAATTTAAAGTTTTTCCCCAATAGAATTTGAACTAATTCCCAATGCACTGCACCCTTCAAAACCATCCCTCTACACTGAAGTAGATAAGTTATCAGTATTTTACAGAAGAAACCCTGAGGTATTCATGGATTGTATGATTGGGCCAAGAGTATGCAGGAAGTCCTTGGCGGAACTGGTAACAGAATCCAGGTCACCTGACTCCTAGACCTATGCTTTAATTACCAGTCCATTAAGACAGTTTGAAAAGTGTGGGGTCTGAACATAGCATTCTAGCCAACTCCATCGAGGTGGTTCTAGTATACAAAGCTGCTCTGTTTTCATAGAACATCGTTGTTACAGCATCAAAAATGTTATATTGTTATGAGATCACGCATATAAGGATTTAGAAATTGCTGTTCCTTCATATTCCCTGATCTTTGAGATCAGACTAAGAATCTCCTATAAAATAGGGTTTTTAAGACATATTTGTACAATGGGACTTTTCAATTATGTTTAGAGTTTCTGTTTGTGGGAATAATGTGCAAACCAAATGAGGCTTTTTACTTGTTCAGATTAGCTCTCCCTAAAAGAGGGAATTGTAGATTCAAAGGTGTGTGTCATCATCAACCAATTTTGATATCTCATCTGTAATGTTCAGCCTTCAAAATACCAGATGTTATTCCCAGTAAAGCAATTTAAAATTTTATTCTTCTTCATAAAAACCCCAACCTTAACTAGTTAATCCCTCACACATATCCAAGCAGCACGCACACCAATACTCCTAGAGTTGCCTGGCAACTAGTGGGAGGAGTGTCAGAGAGCAAGAAAGGCCTAAACGAATGAGGGGAAGTCGGTGTCTGCTTGACATGGATAAAGGAGGCTTACAGCCAGGCTGCCTTGCTGCTTTCACTTTTGTTAATTATATGGATGGGAATTAAAGTAGCCCCTGTTAGTTCATATTTGGTACTTTAAAAGCATAACATTCACACTTGATACTTTTGTGAGCCATACACAGATAGATCAAATGCATTATATTTATACACATATAAATGCATGCATATATCCTTGCTATCAGAATAGGAGCAACTGACTCAGCTCTGCTGAATTCAATAGTGTTATTTTTGAACAGTGAATATGTCTGAGTGGAATGTTGCTCATTCATTGAAGATGTTGGATAGGACCATTTAAAAATCTGATCAAACTATTTCCTTCCCTCCAGCTTTATGAAATCCACAAATAATTCATAGTATGCAAAATATTAAGTGCAGTAATGAAGGGGACAGGGAAAATATAAGGAAATCAAAAAACAACATCTGTAGCCCAAATTCTGTCTTTTGTTCTAAAACAGTGTGTGTGAAATTTGTTTACATGCCTGCATACCAGAATCCTGTATTCATCCCTAAAGACAGAATGCAGAAGACAGCACCCTTTCTTGAGTCATCACTAACCCATCCATCCCCCATTACTCCAACTCAGCCTCTCCCTATATTATTCCTGCTCCTCACTGCAGCCACCAATTCTCCATTCTGATCCTTGAATGCTCAAGGAAAAACAATCATGGATGAAAGCATTACGGCAAAAGGTACATTCTCCACTCGGTGGGGATTTTCTTGTGCACCTCCCATTAGTCTAAACTGCAGTGGCCTTAATGAGTGCCTGAACATCGGGTTAAAAATATCCCCACATTTTGCTTTAATTTACCTGTGTGGTAGTCTCCTCTGTTTTGAGGAAGGGAACAGGACTCTTACTAAGACTGTTAGAGATATTCTACAGATCATTAAGCTATTAGCCCCTTCCATCCTCTATGTGCCTTCTGGCTCAAACCTTGTGCATTATAGCTAACTTGTTCATAATATCATCTACACAGTCCCTATCTGTCATAGGCCAATAGGACTACAAAAATATTCTGTGTCCTCAGGGGAGGCCAATCACCATGACAAGAGCTTCATAAAACCCTTACATGGGAATAGAGGTATTGCCAGACTGGATCAGAACTGAGGTCAATCTAGTCCAGTAAAGTGTCTCTGACTGTAGTCATTGCCAAATGCTTCAGAAGACAGTACAAGAACTCCACAGTAGGTAGATGTGGGATAATCAGCCCTCACATAGGTCTCCTCCTGGTCTATAATAGTTAGACATTGGCTTAATCCCTGAAGTATTAGGATTATTATCCCTTCAAAACTTTTTTGTTATTAAATATAACGACTCTGGCTATTGTCGCTATCCATATAAATATCAAATCTCCTTTTGAATTTTGCTAAATTCTTGCTCTCAATGCCTTCCTATGGCACTGAGTTCCACAGTATAAGTATATGTGGTGTGAAAAAGTATTTCTTTTTATTTGTTTTAAATTTTCCACCTTTTAAATTTCAATGAATATCCCCTTATTTTTGTGTTAGGAGACAGGGTGAACAGAGGTTCCTAATCTACCTTTTCCACACCATTTATTATTTGACATACTTCTATCGTGTCCCCTCTGAATCATCTCCTTTCTAAAGTAAATAATCCTAATTCTTTTCAATCTCTCTTTATACAAGAGTTCTTCCAGGCCCTTTATCTCTCATTCCTCTTTGGTGAACCCTTCTATTTCTACAATCTCCTTTCTGAGATTCAGTAACCAATATCACATGCAGCATTCCAGCTGAGTTTGCAATATTGATTTACATAAAAGCCTTATAATTAGGGCTCTCAATTAATTGGAGTTAACTCATGCGATTAACACAAAAAATTAATTGTGATTAAAAAAATTAACCATGATTAATCACAATTTTAATCACACTGTTAAACAATAGAATATCAATTGAATGTATTCAATATTTTTGGATGTTTTTCTACATTTTTAAATATATTGATTTAAATTACAACACAGAATACAAAGTGCACAGTGCTCACTATTATTTTTATTACAAATATTTGCACTGTAAAAATGATAAACAAAAGAAATAGTATTTTTCAATTCACCTCACACAAGTACTGTAGTGCAAGCTCTTTATCGTGAAAGTGCAACTTACAAATGTAGATTTTTTTTGTTACATAACTGAACTCAAAAACAAAACAATGTAAAACTTTAGAGCCTACAAGTCCACTCAGTCCTACTTCTTGTTCAGCCAATTGCTCAGACAAACAAGTTTGTTTACATTTGCAGGAGATAATGCTGCCCTCTTCTTGTTTACAATGTCACCTGAAAGGGAGAACAGGCATTCGGATGGCACTTTTGTAGCCGGCGTCACAAGATATTTACATGCCAGATGCGCTAAAGATTCATATATCCCTTCATGCTTCAACCACCATTCCAGAGGACATGCTTCCATGCTGATGATGCTCGTTTAAAAAAAAAAGTGTTAATTACTTAGTGAAGGAACTCCTTGGGGGAGACCTGTATGTCTCCTGCTCTGTTTTACCTGCATTCTGCCATATATTTCAAGTTATAGCAGTCTCGGATGATGACCCAGCACATGTTGTTCATTTTAAGAATATTGTCACTTGCAGATTTGACAAAACTCAAAGAAGGTACCAATGTGAGATGTTTAAATATAGTTACAGAACTCAACCCAAGGTTTAAGAATCTGAAGTGCCTTCCAAAATCTGAGAGGGACGAGGTGTGGGCATGCTTTTAAAAGTCTTAAAAGAGCAACACTCTAATGTAGAAACTACAGAACCCGAACCACCAAAAAAGAAAATCAACCTTCTGCAAGGGGCATCTGACTCAGATGATGAAAATGAACATGCTTTGGATCATTATCGAGCAGAACCTGTCATCAGCGTGGATTCATGTCCTCTGGAATAGTGGTTGCAGCATGAAGGGACAGATGAATCTTTAGCGCATTTGGCTTGTAAATATCTGGTGACACCGGCTACAACAGTGCCATGCTAATGTCTGTTCTCCCTTTCAGGTGACATTGTGAACAAGAAGCGGGCAGCATTATCTCCTGCAAATGTAAACAAACTTGCTTGTCTGAGTGATTGGCTGAACAAGAAGTAAGACTGAGTGGACTTGTTTTGTTTTTGAATGCATTTTTTTTTTTTTTTACATAATTCTACGTTTGTAAGTTCAACTTTCATGATAAAGAGGCTGCACTACAGTATTTGTATTAGGTGAATTGAAAAATATTATTTCTTTTGTTTTTTACAATGCAAATATTTGTAATAAAAAATAAAGTGAACACTGAACACTTTTTATTGTGTTGTAATTGAAATCAATACATTTGAAAATGTAGAAAACATCCAAAAGTATTTAAATAAATGGTATTCTATTATTAACAGTGCAATTAATCACAATTAATTTTTTTAATCGCTTGACAGCTCTGATAGTATCCTTAGTATTATTCACCACTCCATTCCTTTTGCATACAAACAGCTTTTGGACAATTTCCAACACGGCTACACATCTGCATTTGTGTTAACATATTGATGTCCTACTTACGGGTTCAATTTTCAGTGCATTTCTGTAGCTCCCAAAGAAAGAGGCCTGGGCTTTTAGGAATGCTCTTGCCACACCATCCCCAGTTGTTGTGGAGACTTTCTTTAATCTGTTCTTGAGTGCAGAAACCTGTAAGTACACAACAGTTCTAGATCATCCTCATAGCATAAACAAATAACTTACTGAACTGGGAACTAGCCAAAAAAGTTTCACAAAGTGTCCCAGCATCCGCTGCACTTGTGAGGAAGAATGACACCAAGTACAACCCTGGAGTTTTCCATTTTCAGCTACTTGTTTTGGCCCACTAGCAGATGATTACATTCTGCTTGGAAGCCTGCAGGCAGGACTGCAGGAAGATAAGGACATGTTTTTTAAAGCCTGCCTTATTTTCATCTATTGTTAAATGTTTAAAGCTATAAGGATTTTGGTGTTCTTTCGAGGCAGTCTGTACAGTTGCACATATTCCCCCTCAGGACCCACCAATGAACTTCATTCCCTTAGTTTCAGCATATAAGAACAGCCATACTGGTTCAGACCAATGGCCCATTGAGACCAGTATCCTGTCTCTGACAGCAGCCAGTGACAGATGCTTCAGAGGGAATCAACAGAAAAGGGAAACTTATCAGGTGATTCATCCTGTCGCCCAGTCCCTGCCTCTGGCAGCTATAGGTTTAGGGACATCTTGAGCATTGAGTTGCATCCTTGTGCACCTTGGTTAATAGCCATTAATGGACCTATTCTCCATGAATTTGTCTCATTCTTTTTTGAACCCACTTGTACTTTGGCCTTCACAACATCCCATGGCAACAAGTTCCAAATGTTGACTGTGCATTGTGTGAAGAAATACTTCTTTTGTTCAGTTTTAAAATTGCTGCCTGTTAATGTCACTGGGTGACCCTAGTTCTTGTGTTCTGGGAAGGGATAGACACTTCCCTATTAACTTTCTCCATATCATTCTTGATTTTAAAGAATTCAGCTAATGGGTGATATGCTAATCTCTTTTCTAAGCTGAACATTCCCACCCCGTCTTTTTAATCTCTCCTCATATGGAAGCTGTTCCATACCCCCAATCATTTTGGTTGTCCTTCTCAAATTCTAATATATCTTTTTCAAGATGAGATGACCAGAACTGCATGCAATTTTCAAGGTGTGGGTGTACCATGGATTTGTATAGTGGCATTATGATATATTCTGGTTTATTATCTATCCCTTTCCTAATGGTTCCTAACATTTGGTAAGCCTTTTTGACTGCTGCTGCAAATTGAGCGGATGTTTTCAGAGAACTATCTAAGATGACTCCAACATCTCTTTCTTGAGTGGTAGCCGCTAATTTAGACCTCATCATTCTGTATGTCTACCTGGGATCATTTTTTCCCATGTACATTATTTTTCACTTTTCAACACTGAATTTAATCTGCCATTTTGTCACTCAATCTAGAGAGATCCCGTTGTAATTCTTTGTAGCCAGCTTTGGACTGAACTATCTTGTGTAATTTTGTATCATCTGCAAACTTTGACACCTCTCTGCTCACCCCTTTTTCCAGATCATTTATGAATATGTTGAACAGCACTCGTCCTAGTACAGATCCTAGTACACATCTCCTATTTACCTTTCTCCGTTGTGAAAACTGACGATTTATTCCTACCCTTTGTTTCCTATCTTTTAACCAGTTACTGATTCATGACAAGACCTTTCCCCTTATCCCATGGCTGCTTAGTTTGCTTAAGAGCCCTTGATGAGGGACCTTGTCAAAGGCTTTCTGAAAGTCCAAGTACACTATACCAACTGAATCACCCTGGTCCACATGCTTGTTAATTCCTTCAAAGAATTCTAATAGATTGGTGAGGCACGATTTCCCTTTACAAACGCTGTGTTGACTCTTCCCCGACACAACGTTTTTATCTATGTGTCTGATAATTTTGGTTTTTTACTAACCAATCTGCTGGGACTGAAGTTAGCCTTACCATCCTGTAATTGCCAGATCACCTCTGAAGCCATTTTTAAAATAGATGTTACATTAGCTACCCTCCAGTCATCTTGTACAGAAGCTGATGTAAGCAACACATTACATACCACAGTCAATAATTCCGGAATTTCATATTTGAGTTCCTTCAGAACTTTTGAATGAATATCATATTCCTGGTGATGTACTACTGTTTAATTTATCAATTTACTCCAAAACCTCCTCCCTATTAACATCTCAGTCTGAGAAAGCTCCTTAGGATTTGTCATCTAAAACGAATGGCTTAGGTGTGGGGATCTCCCAATATCCTCTGCAGTGATCAATGCAAATAATTCATTTAGCTTCTCCACAATGGCCTTATCTTCCATAAGTACTCCCTTAGCAATTTGATCGTCCAGTGACCCCACTGACTGGTGGCAGGAAGCCTACATGGTGGATCTGCACAGGAGCCATGGATCTTGGAAGCCTGGAAGGCTCCCCAGAAGCCTGCCAGCTCCAGACAAGGTTCTATTGGAACCCTGCTTGTGATCTGATAAAAATCTGTGGAACCTGAAGTGTTTTTGCAAAAAATTTGGGGTTCCACAAATTGGCATTTTTCGATGAAACTGTTTCATTGGAAAATCTTCCCCCCCTCCAACCAACTCTAGTTTTTACTCTACCATTTCAACCCTACGGAAGTTAAAATGCTGATGTATGAGGCAAACGTGCACAGGTGATATTTAGCTACAATTAAAGTCAGATTAAGGGAGCAGGAAACCCTGAGATGAGAAAGAATTAAGGATTTGTAAACGTCAGGTACAATGTTTGATGAGACACTACACAAGATACATCATCCCTGTTATTTTGGCCAGACCTGATTACAGTACATATCGTAGTTTATATGCTCTTTTTATTCAATATAGGATTGTCAACATGGTCCCTTTGCCTGCCTAGAGTAATTCTATAAAAACAAGTATAGAAAAACATTTGATGAAGTTCATTAGTTCGTTAGTGCAGGAACAAGAAATCATAAGCAGGCCCAAAGATCTGTGTTTTCTCTCTGGAGTTTAAGTATCAGACTAGTAAAGATTTTTTTCCTTTTGTGAATGGTACGAAAAAAGTTTAATACGAATGCCTGCCATATAAATGAAATTCCACAAATATTTTATAAGTGGTTTATAAACATTTTCGGATAGATATGTAGCTTTATATAAGTTTATTCTAAAAAAAGCTAAAATATGTAGAGAATAAATTCTGCATGCATGTAGAATGCCTACCACAATAGGTTCCCAATCCTGATTACATAATACAAATATGAAATAAAAGATTGAGGATATCAAGACTGAGTCACCACACTCATATCCCTTAATGTATTTTAAAAGCTTGAACTGAAATTCTAAATGAAATGTTTTTATTCAAGTAAAAAGAAAACCTATAAAAATGACAAAAGCATCTCCCAATGACAATGGTGACATTTCCATCCTTTGAAACGGTCGATATCAACTGAGGCTCTTTTCTTCCTGCTTCTCAAAGGCTCTACACCACCTGTGCGTCAGATTATTCCTCACTTAACCTTCACTGCCCTTTCTCTTTCATACTGGAGGTGTTTAATTACCTCAGATTCACAAAGCTGCACTTCAGGTGAACATAGTCCTAATGGTCTCATTACCATTTACACAAAGAAATACTCACTGATAGTAACTAAGCAAATATCAACTGTATATCCTCTTACACAGGCAAATTTAAAAACTATTGAAGCATTCAGGTTACCCGACTATTCTTTGGTCTTCTCCCCATAGTCCAAGGGCTGCAGTTTTGAAGGATTACCCATAACCATTTCCTGTACTTCAAAATTTCTCATATATAAATAGGTTGTGACTTAGTTTGATGTCTTTCCTTTTTAGTGCTTGCAGCTCAATAACTTCTGAAGTAAGGGTGTATATTTACATACTATTGTTACTGACAGCATTTTTGCTTCTCAAACACAAGCAGAGACATAAGATTAAAAAAACCTCTTCACACATTAATGTTTAACTTGCTGTGTCTGAGCTGCAATGACTGCGTTTCATCAGCAGCCATTTTTGGTGTTGAAGACGCTGGGACAGGAGAAGTTCACTCTTTGGGCTTGTCTTCACCACAGAGCTAAATAGGTGCTGCTGCAAACGATGCAGTGGCATTGATTTAGCGGGTCTAGTGGAGACCCCCTCAATCGATGGTAGAGCACTCTCCCATCGATTTCTGTACGCCACCTCAACGAGAGCTGGAAGCAATGTCAGTGGCAACACGTCTCCCGTCAACATAGCATAGTGTAGACCCCGCAGTAAGTAGATCTAAGCAATGTCAACTTGAATTATACTAACATAACTCAAATTGTGCCGCTTAAATCAACCAGCAGCTGTAGTGAAGACAAGCCCCCTGAAACAGATGTCACAGAAGTGAAATTGGTGAAAAGACAGAAGATATAGGAGTACTAATACCACATACTCCTGAAAGAGACTCAGCTACTGCTTCCTTTGCTTTACATGACACAGAATGCCACAGCTTAAGGCAGAAAGATGTCCCACAGATGGGATGGAGGGTAGATTTCAGAGGTAAAATGGGTGTAGGAAACCAACAGTCCTCTTGATTTACAGAAGAAAATGAATGATTGCAAGCAATTCATACTGACAAATGTAATAGAAATAGCTAGATCATGTAAGCCTAAATATGAAAGCCTTCTTTTGTTTCAGCTTTAGGTGTCATCTTGAGATATGTATTGGGACAATATGTTTGCTGCATTCTGTGCAAGAATCACTAATGAAATCTCAGCCATGAACTAATTCCTCTCCAGGTTATTTTTAGTGTTGAGATTCTCCTGCCTGCTCGAGTAGGCATGACTGGCCATCCTTTCTGAAATAGCCCGTCAGCTCACATGATATGACCTGATAGATATGATTTCCCAATTTACCTTGAAAATCTCAATGTTTCTTTCCAGGTATCAGAGCTCTGTGTCCCAGCCTCCTCCATGTCTCTGAAACTCTACCAAAGGATCTCTGTCTTAATACTTTTGCTACCAGTGTGCATTGCTGCTCAAAAGACAGGCTTTTGGCTAGGCACACTCATAGAAAAGCCAGGAACCATAAGGAAGTCTGAGGATTTTTAAGAGCACTAGAAATACAATATATGCATTGTCTCTGTGTAATCCTGTTTATTGTCTACTCAATGAGTGGGGGCTTGGCCTCATTGAACAGCTTTTCTTTAAACTTGCAATTCTGCTGTCCTATTTAAACATTGACCTTCTAATTTTTCTTTATCTTTCTCAAAATCTAAAAAGGTAATGTCTTTTTCGCTGGGACATGCTACAATATGGATTGCAGGAAATGTAACCCATACTAATACGTTTAACTTGCTTGTGTCAAATTTTTGTTCCAGATACAATTACAAAGAGAGATTTCTATATATTTATTTTTAATGTTTTCTGAAGCACTAAAGTGATCTGTCATAAGAGGACTAACATTGCTATTACAAACTATAAGATGGAGAATTAAGGAAGTGTCCAGCATTGCTTATAAATCCAAATGCTATAGTTTATGTCAATGATCCATGCATTAAAGAGCCTCTAAGCACATACTAACATGACAGACCATAACAGTTATAGGGGTCTATCATGTCCATAATCTACGGCTCATTTCCTTTAACTGAAACCATAATGTCCGTGAAAGAGCTCGCTCTCAATAGGCGAAATGCATTAACAGCTCCATTAGATTTTCAAGTCTGAACAGGATACAAAAAAGCAAAATTATTATTTTCATCTGTAACTCACCCATGTTTGAAAGGACATGTGACTGCTGTAACTTTTATTTTCTTGGCTTTTGCTTTCTATGTTAGCATAAAAATAGATTATTTTAATTTATGTCTCTCTTAAAAGATTGCACTGCAGCTACATCTTGAAGGTATCTATCTCATCATCAACCCAAAAAATTGTTAGTGTGTTTTTTTATTAGCGTAAACTTGGGGAAAGATGCACTTGATGCTAAAGTCCAGGAATGGCAGTCAGAAGATCTAGATTCTATTCCGGGCTCTGTGACAGGCTTTTAATGTGGCCTAAAGCAAGTCATAACCTCTCTGCATCTTAGGTTCCTCATTTATGAAAGAAGTAGAATAATGACATACCTCACTGGGGTGTTGTGAGGCTTAATAAATTAGCATTTCTAAATCACTGAAATCCTCAGATAGAAGGTGTTAACTATTTACTGATAAAAACTGGCGTAAAAAAATTAATAAACCCATTCCTGTGTGGTATGTATAAGAGGAGAGTTTTGCACCTCCTTTAAAATTAAATTGAACATGGTACTACAGTGTGCTTGTTTTATGGATTCACACATTTACTCATTTCAATCAAGTCTGCCACAATAACCACTTTTTACACTTTTTAATGTAAAATAATGTAGCTTAAATAACAAAGCATTAAAAATAATGTATTTAGAGAGACTGATGAGTGAACAAAAGTAAAGCTGCTCCTTTGTTTACTCTAGAATAAATTAATACATAAAACAAAGTAGACTGCATAAACTGAACTGCGATTGGTATTCTGCCTAAAGAGATGGTAATGCTTTTTCTTTTTTTGTAATAAGATGGTGACCACTCACTACGAAGATTATTTCTAACCAAACAGCCACATATACATACAGCCTACCCTGGGAGTGTTTTTAAAGAAGATTTTTATACTTCTGGCAGTTCAGGTTTAAAGGTCAGATTGAAACTATCACCATGTTTCAAAATGCAATCTGTGCAATGCAGCATAATGAAATGGTTCAGTAAAGGTGCTAGTGGAAATTCTTTTAATTAGGTCCAAGGCTTTTCAGTTGTCAACATGAATAAAGAAACATTCTCTTGCAAACAGAAAAAAGAAAATATAAATGGAAGTTACCTTTCAAAAATGGATTTGTAATTGAGAAACAGAAGTTAGTGTTGCTATGATATCTCAAAAAACATGTTTCAGTTCCCACAAAGTGGAGAAACAAACAGTAAAGTGTAAGAGCACCTAATTGTGAAAGCTTGCTAATAAATGGGATATGAATACTATGCAAAAAATAATTTACAGACAGCCAAAAATAATCAGAAGCCAATTTCAAGTACTCATGAATACATATGACAAGTAAGATCTCCTTGGTGCAATATACAAGGCATCACAAATCAATGGCCTTAATCTAATAAACATTGCACAATGAAAGATTAAACTTTATATTTTTATTTCTTGCACTAAAGTAATTATACCTTATAATATGAAGCTCTGATGTCTACAACTAAGACTCCAATGTGACACTCTTATAATTTGAAATACTTAAAAATAAATTGATAGACACTGTACAAAGTATATAAAAGTAGAAAAACTGACTCCCTCAGCCATTGCTGTAACTCATAGAAAGGTATGTAGGAAACATGCCAGCAGCAAATGCAACTGGAAGATCATCACAGTTCTTAATAAACCTCCTTTCTTAATATTGACAATTTTAAAAGGGATATTGCTATTCAAAGTGCTCTCTGTCACTCATATCATTAGCAACATGCAGCAATATCACAAACACAAAGTTGAGCAGAGACAGACTTTAGCATTTCAAACATTTACCTACTAATGCAGACGTTTGCACCTTAATTTTCAAAGGAGCTGACCTGGGCAATTCAGGAAGTCTGATAGCTAGAAGGTACTGTCGAGTCAAGCCAGAGCAAAGCACTGACATTCTGTTAGGTGTTTAATCCAATTCTACTGGAACTATCGCAAGGTTATCCAACCTCTGTAACATGCACATTCACTGGAGAGACCTTTCACAATAGCCCATTTTCACTCAGATACCAGGACTGAAATGGTAACAAATAACTCACTCTGAACTATGGAAAGACCACAGTTTGGGCAGCAATGTCATTATTGTGAGACCCAAGTATGACTCTCAGAAAAAGTCTCCAGAAAAATCACAGGACTTAAGGGATTCTTTTTTCAATGTAGCAAAAAGAGTTGTTCAGAAAAACAAGCAGACTATTAACATTTCCTATTGCATGAATAGCGTGCCAGTGAACACACCAAAGTAAATGTTACTCATCTCTGCAGAATGCAAATGGATTTAATTCACCAAAGTAAATTTTGCACATATTCAAGAGTTAATGAAGTGCTCAGTGCTCACATCACCTTGCAATACTGAAAGCATGGTTTGCCTTAACAGCTATTCATGACTGTGGAACTGTTAGCGATATTTTTAGTCCCTCAGCTAACATAGCCTGGCATAGCCTCCAACAGATCACAAATGCATCCATGTGGAGTGAGCCCAGTGGAAAGACAGACTCGCCAGAATCTCCCCCATCTCCCCCTCCCTCCCCCGAAGAAAGTGTATAATAGATCAGCTTCACAGTCACCCTGCTGTGATGAACAACTTGATCCACTTACAGTTCCAAACACACGATGCATGAAAGAACAGACATAAATTCACTTCTTGCAAAGAAAAACAGCTGCTCTCTAGTGGTCAGTTACTAATATTATACAGTTTAAAGGAAAGGAAAAGACCTAGAGGAGAACAATTAATTATCTAGATAACTAAAATAATGAAACAAGGAGGAATACAAATGAGGAATAAGACAGAAATACTGATTCCAAACATTAACTACAAAAAGCAAAATGATTCAAGTTAAGTCTTTGTTACCAAACATATTCAACCCAGCTGTGTTTATATAGCAGTTGTGAAAAAAAATATACCATGTACATTATTTGTGTGTCATGCCAGTTAATTGAATTTGCTAGCAGCACTTCCTCTGCAATGCTCCAAACATCCTCTAAGAGAAAATGTAGCTTTTAAACAGACCTGCAGAAAACTGAATCAAGAATTTTGAACTAATAAAACACAACTCTTTACTGTTATAAACGTGAAGTAAAAGTAAATAATGAAAGGAAGGAAGTCTCTTAAAATTTATTACATTCCAAAGCTTGAAGTTTTCGGTTTATTGGTGAAGTCTCTTCTGATGTTCTACAGTGCTCCTGCAATAGCTCTTTTAATGAAGTCCCATAAAATTTAATAATACTTGATTGTTGACAAATCATATATACATATGAGGCTCAGGATTCGCTGTATCCAGACATTTCTTACATAATTCTATGAAATTTACAAGTTTGACATTTCCACGGTTGTGCATATTTGCATGAGTGATGACCAGCTGGCAGATTCGGATGCAAAGAGTAAAGTCAAAATGAAGAGCTATTTAATACCAAAAAGAGGCATTGAAATAACTTTAATAGACTGAAATGTTGACAAAAGCCAGGGAGCACAGAATCATACATAACTCACTGCTTCCTGCCTACCTGGCTATATACAGTGATGAAAGGAGGAGTCACATCGCAGACTACTGAGGAGTGAAGAGATATCACAGCGGCAAGCAGTGAGCATTCATGAGTTACCCAGTGCAATGAATGGGAAACTTACTTGGATTGGCTTCTGCCCTGAGGGAATAAGTCACTTTCCAATGGACATGGATAGTCTCTCACCAGGCTACGGTAACTGGAAATTATTGTTCTTACAGCAAACATGATCATCCAAAGTAACTTGCATTAAGCTATAACAATGCATTTGACTTATCCCAGCAGAGAAATGGAAACACTTCAGGGATAGGGGCATCATTTTGAATGTGGCAATTCTAGAAGTTTGATATATGCCACTCTTGCTGATAACAATCCCCAATTTGCAAGGCTACTGCCTTGGAACCCCTAGGGTGAGAACAGATGTTTTTAGTTATGTTCCACTTCCTTTCATTTAGTGACTTTAAAGCGACTCAGGCTAGCAACATTCTGAACTTTTCTCCCCCTGAAATTTTGCTTCATGAATACAGCCAGGCAGTGACCAAAACCATTTCTGACTCTTGGCTGTTTGGAGTTCTGTGTGAAATGGATTCTGGGGTCTTACCCACAACACAAAAGCCGACACCTCTAGTGGAACTAGTTGGCAGACAGCAGGCAGGCCTAGAGCTGAACTATGCAGGGTGAATATAAATGACTTCTCCTATGTTGAATTATTCTTACCAGCAATGCTTGAAATATGCTAGTGATGAGTAAGGGTGGATGCATGGTGTTGGGAGGCTTGCATATCGGTTGACGTTCTCCAGATTCCTCCTATCTCTGTTTATTGCACTGCAATTGGAACAGCTGTGCCATGTTAGTGCAGAATATCAAAAAGATGGATATTCTGTACATCAAAATTACATGAATATTAATTATCTAGGCAAACAGCTACAATGCTCACCTCCCTGTGTGTCAGAACTCAAAACACTGCTTCTTTATAGGCCCCAAAGCCCCATAGCCAGAAGTCATGTTGTGGACAAATTACATATGTGTCATGTAGGTAGTTATCTATCCAATCTGGATAGCAGATCTTCACCACAGCAGCCAAGCTACGGTTATAGGTTTTTATTTTGATCTGAGGATCTGGACTGGTGAGGATTAATTGAGTAAGTGACAGGCTAATGCTGGGAGCGAGGGTACATGGAGGTAAGTGTTTGCTCTTCTAGTTCTTGCTGCTAAATGATTCACAGTCAAGAATCATCATTAACCAGGAAAATGCATCCAACAATTACTACAAAAATGAAATAGGGCTTCCCTTTATTAAAAATTAGTCATAGTCTAGGATCATCCTACTGAAAATTGCAGCAGAAAACAACGTTATCAGCAAAGAGAATCCACCTTTCCACAACAAACTGGGACAGAGCAAGGTATTTCAGTATCACTGTGATGCCAATCATCTCTGCAACGAAGGCAAGCGCCCTCCATGTGAATGTCTGGTACTCTATTAAATGGACATCACAGGACACAGGACTATCTTTTGAGTGAAATATAAGGTACTCCTTTTTCAGTCTGAAATTTTTAAAGAAGTTTTTCAAAATGTTCCAAGCAGGTCCTATGGGAAAAAAATCTTGAAAATGTTACACTGCCACTTTTCTATGAGCTGCAACACTAGCCTGCGTTTCGGTCACCACACAATAACAATTATGCTTCAAACAGGTGAATGACAAGGCAAAGCATGGCCGAGTGTTCACTTGTTATATATAAGGCCTGGTCAACACTGGGGGGTAGGAGAGAAATCAATCTAAGTTAGGTGAATAATGTAGCCAAAGTCGATGTACTTTGATCTACTTATCGTGGTGTCTTCACTGCGGTAAGTCAACGGCTGACGCTCTCCCGTCGACTCCACCTGTGCCTCTCGCCCTGGTGGAGTACCGAGCTGACAGGACAGCGCTCGGCAGTTGATTTATCGTGTCTACACTAGACACGATAAATCAACCCCTGTTGGATCTATCGCTGCCCATCGATCCAGCGGGTAATGTAGACAAGCCCTAATATTGAAAGGCTACAGAGAAATCCTTACTTGAGTTTACTTCTTCTGAACCACAAAAGAACCAGATTACATTCTGAACTACTCTGCACATCAATTTCATATTCAACTGCACACTAACACAGGATTTTATTTAAGTCATTAAGTGAAAGGAAGCACACTTTACAAATTATGGATCCTAATAGCCAACTGAATATTTTGAGCGTGACTAGTAAGAGAATCTCAGATTTTTCTGTCTTCTCCCAAAAAGACACCAGTTGGACTAGACATGGCTTCTAGTGCACTTGCTCTACACACTTTGCCACTCATCTCCTCTTTTAGCTTCATTAATAAAGATACTCTACTATCAGGTGGCATCAATACAGTGCAACGTAAATTGGGCACATCTTTGTCTTAGTACAGTTAAAGAACCAAACATTTATGCTACACCATTAAAATTAGTTTAAACATTTTAAATGGAACTAAAGTACACCACCAATACAGAGAAAGGAGGCCTGTATAGAGGAATAATAGTTCAGAATTATTATCACAAAACAGTCTTATGGCAGGTCTACACTATGGGGCTAAGTTGACCTAAGTTACGCAACTCTAGCTACGTGAATAATGTAGCTGGAGTCGACGTACCTTAGGTCGACTTATTGTACCAAGCTGGGTCGACGGGAGGAACTCTCCTGTCAACTTACCTTATGCTTCTCATTCCAGTGGAGTACTGGAGTCGACGAGAGAGCAATCAGCAGTCGATTTAGCGGGTCTTCACTAGACCTGCTAAATTGACCCCTGGTGGATTGATCGTCGCAGTGTCAATCCACGGTAAGTGTAGACAAGCCCTTAGTAATTGATTATGAAGCGAGTGACCTGATTTCAAAATTATGTTTAAAAAAAAAAATAGGACACTGATTGAAATTCAGAGATCCAGTTGGAGGAAACCAGGGGAAAAGATTCATTAAGGTATCTCCAAAAATAAATGTCAGTCCTTTATTGCTCTTTTACCACGTAAGTATGGCTTGAAATTCTCTCTTTCCACAGCACTCTGCTCCACCCCAAAAAACTGCTTGAATTTGGGCTTTTTTTGTTTTGTTTCACATTAGATATTTTCTTCCTGCAAGACTTTGTAATTTTTAGAGGACTTGGAATCTGACATATTAACTGGGTATTTTAATCAAAGTTGCAGCATTCCCAACACAAATGTCAACTTTGCCTCCCTGTCACTCAGGGGTTGCGCAAAAAGCAACCTACGTTTCAGCCTCCTGATATTCTATTGGGTTCCATATCCCTCAAAGATTGCTAAATTCTGTCAGGCAAAAAAGATAAAGACAGGGTAAGCAGTTCACTTAACAGAACACATGGGGTCTTTGGCACCATCATCAGACACATGTTAGAAACTAAACAGATAAAAAGGATTGCTATTTCTAGTAATGCAGTAGCTTAAAATATCCAAACAATTTATACGTACCACATCATTGGGAAGGCTCTGTAGATCATCAAAAGGAGTTTCCAGTGTGTTGGTATCAACATTAAGAATCACCACATCTTCCAGGGCCATATTTCTAACTTTCTAAAAAAATACCAAAGTCAGAAAAGGAGGGGGAGGGAAGTCAAATCTTATCCATAAGGAACATAAATCATAACATAACATTCTGCTAACTACACTATTCCCCAAATACTTTAAAAGAAGCAAGTGGTTTCCTCCTATTCCTCACTCTGTGTGTGTATGTGTGTGTGTGTGTGCGCGCGCGCACACACACGCGGTGTTTGTTGTTTAACATTTGTTGGTTTTGTTTTTCCAAACAATAGTTAAGAATAAAATTGTCCAACACATAGAAAAACATAAACTGTTGAGCAATAGTCAACATGGTTTCTGTAAAGGGAAATCGTGTCTTACTAGTCTATTAGCATTCTTTGAAGGGGTCAACAAACATGTTGACAAGGGGGATCCAGTGGACATAGTGTACTTAGATTTCCAGAAAGCCTTTGACAAGGTCCCTCACCAAAGGCTCTTATGTAAATTAAGCTCCCATGGGATAAAAGGGAAGGTCCTTTCATGGATTGAGAACTGGTTAAAAGACAGGGAACAAAAGGTAGGAATTAATGGTAAATTCTCAGAATGGAGAGGGGTAACTAGTGGTGTTCCCCAAGGGTCAGTCCTCGGACCGATCCTATTCAACTTATTCTTAAATGGAGAAAGGAGTAAACAGTGAGGTGGCAAAGTTTGCAGATGATACTAAACTGCTCAAGATAGTTAAGACCAAAGCAGACTGTGAAGAACTTCAAAAAGATCTCACAAAACTAAGTGATTGGACAACAAAATGGCAAATGAAATTTAATGTGGATAAATGTAAAGTAATGCACATTGGAAAAAATAACCCCAACTATACATACAATATGATGGGGGCTAATTTAGCTACAACAAGTCAGGAAAAAGATCTTGGAGTCATCGTGGATAGTTCTCTGAAAATGTCCACGCAGTGTGCAGAGGCGGTCAAAAAAGCAAACAGGATGTTAGGAATCATTAAAAAGGAGATAGAGAATAAGACTGAGAATATATTATTGCCCTTATATAAATCGATGGTACACCCTCATCTCGAATACTGCGCACAGATGTGGTCTCCTCATCTCAAAAAAGATATACTGGCACTAGAAAATGTTCAGAAAAGGGCAACTAAAATGATTAAGGGTTTGGAACGGGTCCCATATGAGGAGAGATTAAAGAGGCTAGGACTCTTCAGCTTGGAAAAGAGGAGACTAAGGGGGGATATGATAGAGGTATATAAAATCATGAGTGATGTGGAGAAAGTGGATAAGGAAAAGTTATTTACTTATTCCCATAATACAAAAACTAGGGGTCATCAAATGAAATTAATAGGCAGCAGGTTTAAAACAAATAAAAGGAAGTCCTTCTTCACGCAGCGCACAGTCAACCTGTGGAACTCCTTACCTGAGGAGGTTGTGAAGGCTAGGACTATAACAGAGTTTAAAAGAGAACTGGATAAATTCATGGTGGTTAAGTCCATTAATGGCTATTAGCCCGGACGGGTAAGGAATGGTGTCCCTAGCCTCTGTCTGTCAGAGGGTGGAGATGGATGGCAGGAGAGGGATCACTTGATCATTGCCTGTTAGGTTCACTCCCTCTGGGGCACCTGGCATTGGCCACTGTCGGTAGACAGGATACTGGGCTAGATGGACCTTTGGTCTGACCCGGTACGGCCGTTCTTATGTTCTTATTTCTTCTCATTAAATCTTTAACCTGCAGAAAGAAGTTTCTTAGCATCCTGTGTACTGGGATTTCTGGAGGAATCATAATATCCTTCTAGATCATTCAACCAAGGAGGTATTTCAAACTTTTCTAACATTCATTTACTTCTTGTTTCCCCCTTCAATCCTGATTCAAAGCACAACTTCTAGCTGCATCGAGACTCAAAGTAAGTAATTTTTTAAAAATTCAGTATTTGTTTAAATAGCAAACAGAAAGTTGGCTCTTCCAGTTGCTGAACTGCTAGTAAGGCCAACCTTGGATCCGCTTTACCATCTCTGGCTTTGCCTTAGCACTTCCAACACTTCCTCATTCACAAATGAGATTACATTTAGCAAAATGGACAGTGTTAAAGATAAACTGAGTGAAAGGGAAGCTAGAATTCTTTTCTTCCTTAATTCTAGGATTTCCAGGACACCACAAAAGATTACAAAATACTTCCAGGATTCTAACACAGGCCTCCCCACTCACAAGGCTTTGAGAAAAATCCCTTTTCCTGTTATTTCTTTTGGGTGGCTACCCATATAATATGTTGTCTAAGGCCTTGTCTACACTGCCACTTACAAGGCTGAAACTTTCTTCACTCAGGGGTGTGAACCCCCCGAGTGATGCAAGTTTCAGCGCTGTAAAGTGGCAGTGTAGATAGTGCCACAGCGCTGGGAGCCGCACTCCCAGTGCTGGTAGCTATTCCCCTCATGGAGGTGGTTTTATTACAGTGCTGGGAGAGCTCTACACAGCCTAACGTGACTACACAGCCACGTTATAACATCGACTGTGCAGACATACCTTAAGAGCAGCAAACTCCACAGCAAACTGATGCTCAAATCTTAAACCAATCTTTGTAAGGCAAAACAGACAGACTACATGGCCACACATATTTGGCTAAACTTATTTGCTAAGAAAGTGGATGTCTAGCATGGAAAAAATTGATAACTGATTAGGAAATTTAAGTCTAAGACTGACCTTTGAACCTTTTAGAAATGTTATTGGGTTTTTCACTTCAAAGGCCTAGCTAGAGTTTTAGAGGAAGAACTTTGTGGGCTACAGAACTCAGTTAGAAATTGTAAGTCTTCTGGACCAAACACAGAGGAGCAGAAGGGTTCCTGGAAATGAGCATATGAGAGAACCATTACAAAGGGATGGGAATGATACAGATTTGAAATGTTGTTCCTGGAACAAAAATCTTTCCATCTTTCTGTTTGTACACATAGGCAAAAAAGTTCTACAGTATAAGCCCAAATGCACACACCCTCTTCTCAATGGTCAGCTGGAATGAGGTTTTTGACTCTGTTCCCAATCCCCAAGTCAAAGCATTGATTGCTGAATGTTTAAGTTTACATTTCCTACAATGGTACACAGATGCACAATAGAAGAAAAGCATAGCCTCTTTTTGAAAAGAATAGCCCTTGGTAGCTTTTGCTGTTTAAGTACCCAAGAAGCAGAAGACTGCCAGATTTCATTTCCCCTCTTAAGCAACATTAACTGCTCTGCTGGTGGTTTCAATAATGGAATTTAAATATTCCCTTAACAATCAATTTTTCCATCCAACCTGGGAACTGTATCTACATATAATTTTTAAATTCACATATATGTAAGTGGAATATCCAAGTACCATATTTATCTATCTATTCAGCAGATCTTCAGTTTGATCTTCTCTCTACATCTACCCAGGCTGCCACCAGCCAAAGAAGCAAGGTAACGGTCCTGAGCATGTTCTAATGACGTATTCAGACAGCTGGATGAGAAAAATTAATAGTAATCTCAACCCACAATGTTATTTATTTTGAAACATCCTCTTATGAAATCTGATCTATCTAAACTACACTTCTACAGGGACCTAGAAATGTGAGTTCCTGTGAAGCACACATCCAACAATACAAGATCTTCTGAAAAGAAAACATAGAATCCAAAATGCTTCCAGATCAGGAAGATATGGACTGACACTTAAAATACATTAGCAACTTGGACGGAGTCAAGAATGTATTCCATCACAAACCTGGCCTGTAAGGTAAAGATGGAATAAGAAAAAGTATTGATGGCGAGAGGAAGTGAGAAAGGAGAACACATAATGAACAGTCTGTTCAAAACATAGGTGGAGGAATTCATTGCAGTTTTTTTAATACTAGGAGAAAGAGTCTGGTAATTCATTGATATGTTATCTCAGGACAATGCAACTTCTGCCCTCCAAGTGATAAGGAAAGAAAAGAATGTGCCTGTTAAAGGGTGACAGTGTCTTGTCAACTGCACAGCTTCAAACTAACAAACACCAAGAAGCAACTAATAAGATGGTTTACAGATGGTTGATACTCAATATTCAAATGGTCAGAGTTCAGATACTGGTGTTATAGTGGGTGAGATACTGTAGAAAGGCCACCAAGCTAGAGACTACCCATTGGATTCAACTACAAAAAAAAAAGAGGGTTGATGGTATCATCCTGGAGGGCATCAAACCACAAGGGTATATGTGACAGGCAATTTCTAAGCGTGAGAGAGCTAGATCTGGAACAGCAGTGGTTTTGTAGCTAGAGATTGGTGAAGAGGCTCTGATATGGAGTAAACAGGCCCAGGACCTCAAAGGACAATGCCTGACAGTTGGAACCATTAACACCAAATTCACATACACACAAAAAGGAACTATGAAGTATGGTAATAAAGAACATTTTCCAATAAAATGGTAAACTATTATCTCCCCCAATAGTGCCACTCTTTTGAATAAACAAACTGGCTGCTTTTAAAGTCTGCTATAGAAATCCTTTTTAATCTCACACCCTCCAACCATATAGAGCAGTCTCTTAAGCCAATTAATTAGGTCATTTATGCACAATCCCTCTAGGTAGCAAGAACAGGTCTCTAACAAACCATTTGTGGGGAAAGGGAAGTTAAAAAAGGGAGGCGAGGGAACTAAATGCGTGTCAGCAAAAAGTCATACATGAGAGAAAGCACAAGAAAAATTTAGATCAAAGTTTTAAAAAATAGGAACCTAAAGTTAGGTTACTACAGGTCGCCTTAGGTACCTAAATAAGCAGCCTCAGCTTTCAAAGGTACTGCGCACCCAGCAGAGCCAACCAACTTCAAGGGCAGTGGTTAGGTACTTACAATCAATTAATCAATCAATAAAGCTACTTATTTAGGGTACGTCTACACGGTAATCCTTCCTGCCTGGCAGTGTGTCTCAGAGCCTGAGTCAAATGTTGTTCCCACTTGCGCTGGACCCTAGTCTCTGAGACCTTCCCCCCTCTCCACTTTTCAAAGTGTGGGCTCCAGCCTGAGCGGGAATGTCTACACTGCTATATTTCGTCCCATGGTGTGAGCCTGAGTCACCTGACCTAGGTTCTGACACTCGCTGCTACAGGTATATGACTTCATCTTTTTTTTTTTGCAGTATACATATACCCTTAGGTGCCTAAGTCTGTACTTCGAACCCTAAAGTTAAGCTTCTCTTTCTGAAATTCCTGGCCTTAAATGGTATATTTAAGGCTAAATGGATGCTGTGGTCAATGCCAAATTATAGCTAAAACTCTCACATGATCCATTTAATTACCACATACTATAAATAAGTCACTGTCTTATGCACAGAACCCAAATTGGAGTTTTTTGTTGTTGTTTTTTTTTGCGAAAATATTTGGACTAATTGGAAGACTATTCCATATAATTCTTTCCTTACAAAAGGAGCACAAGTCCTTCATGAAAAGCAAGATACTTCCCTCCCCACTCTCAGGAACCAAAAGGTCACTCAGTTGGCTTACATCTGATAAACTCTAAGGTAACCCAGGAGTCTTGCTTCTTCTGGGAGTCAGGAAGCAGCAGACAAACTGATTTGCTCCTTCCTGCTTCAGAAAATTAAAAATCTCAGTTATACTCAGAGGACTCTTGAAAGCTCCAACAAAAAATCGTTAGCAATGTGCTTAACCAAAGCCAGAAGCTTTTCAAAATTGTGCACCAGAAGGACAAGACAGAAGGGATTATACCTCCTCTTGATTATTACAGGAGCAGCAGGAGTGACCTACAGAAACAAATTTGAACTTGTCAGTGGGTTTTTCTGTAACTTGGATGAAGAATCTCTGGGTATGTCTACATTGGAATCATACACCCATCACTGGCCTGTGTCAGCTGACTTGGGCTTGCAGGGCCCAGGCAGTGGGGCTATAAAACTGCAATGTAGATGTTAGCCCAGGCTCTGGGACCCTCACAGCGTCCTGTAAAGCAGCATCCTTTCTCAACAAATGTCTTTATCAAGGAAGATAGGTTACAACTCTTTGGGTACCTTCACTTCTGGATTGAGGTATGGGGTTGCGGCAGAATGGTGTGAGGAGTTCTCTTCTAATAGTGGCATCCTTCAGCCCAGGGGGCAAGAGACAGAGTCTGGGAATCAAAGCCACTTCTCATGTGACAGCTCTCATAAACACCCCCAACTTGCAAATCTGCTTTTCACGTTAAATGCACCAAGTTCCAAAAGGTACAACTAGCTACAATTTATTAATATTCTCATTGATTCTCCATCCCCACATCCTAATACCAAATGCATTATCAGTAAATCACAAAGAATAATATTCTATTTATCACAGCCGCCTAACTAGCTAAACAAAATATTGGAAACAATGCACTGCATGCTTAATAAAATAAAGTAGATGTACTAAGTCAGTATTTTACAAACAGTACAGAGAATAAGAGGAAAATATGACTAGAAATAGCTGTATATAGCTGTAATAGCTGTCAACTGTTGGAAATGGGCCATCCTGATTATTACTACAAAAGTTCTTTTTCTCCTGCTGATAATAGCTCACCTAATAGCTCACCTTAATTATCAGAGGGGTAGCCATGTTAGTCTGGATCTGTAAAAGCAGCAAAGAGTCCTGTGGCACCTTACAGACTAACACGTATAGGAGCATGAGCTTTCGTGGGTGAATACCCACTTCGTCAGATGCATGCATGCTCATGCTCCTATATATCTGTTAGTCTATAAGGTGCCACGGAACTCTTTGCTGCTCTCACCTTAATTAATTACTCTTGTTATAGTGGGTATAGCAACACCCATTTTTTCATGTTCTCTGTGTGTGTGTATATATCTTCCTACTGTATTTTCCACTGCATGCATCCAATGAAGTAGTTTTAGCCAACGAAAGCTTATGCTCAAATAAATTTGTTAGTCTCTAAGGTGCCACAAGTACTCCTGTTCTTCTTGTATAAACTCTGCAACATACACAGTCATAGTATATTAGACAATTTGTGCATTAGTTTGCATTTGTCTAATTTTCCTATAGACTTTGAGCATGTGTTGATTTAAAACACTCCAGTGAAGATATAGGTCATCTGCTCATAAAAAGGAGGGGTTTCCCCCCTCTTTTCACTTAATTCCTGGTAGCCATCATTCATTCATAATAAAATACGGCAAGTCAGACTAACATCTCCACCTGCCTTTTATTTTAAATGCCACTTTTTAAAGAGTGGAGAGGTATGGAAACCCAGTTTAACAAGCACACTGAACCCATTGTTTATGGCCTCCATAAACATGGCTTAGTAAGAATTACTGACTTAATCAGAGTGAACTTATCTCCTGGTGAAAAGAGCACTTTAAATTTCAGAAATGGCACCTTTACTGTGAAAATCTCTTAACTTCTGAAACAAACTCCAGGGGGCCTTAAACACCAGGCCAGTAAATAAGCAGCAGTTAGTGTGATTTGTCCTGCTCATGAGCATCTGAACACTTGAGATCATTAAATTATTTTATGTAAAAGTTTGCAAAAATACTGAGAAACTATATTCAACAGAGAAGCATAAAAAAGGCAAGAGAGCCTGAGTAATTAAATCACGTTGTAAACAAACTTCTTCCCCATTACTAACAACAGCTTCTGTTATTAAACGTGAAAGAAAATATTAAACCAAGTTTATGTTTCACTATTTATGCCTTTCCTCCCACTTGAATAATGTACTCTGTTACACTTATGTTTGTAGTTTGTTTCATTTTCAGGTGCTTACTACTACATTTGAGTTTCAAATAAAAATTTCTATTTGTATAAGATGAACTATTGTCACTAGATTTAAAAAAAATCGTCTCTCTCGGTCTTAGGATTTTTAGCTTTTTTAACAATTTAAATTTTGAGACAAATTTAACTTTATAGTGGCTCTTCATGATCCGATACAAAGGAGATGGGCATATTACAAATACTGAGGGGGGAGGTATGAGACAGAAAACGTATTTTCTTACTAAAAAAACAAATGTTCAAAAAGTTTACCAAACAAAAATAATACATTTTTCTATCATAATTTGATATACTTTCTTAGAATGCAAAATATCATTCACAACAATTGTCTAATATCTGTTTGCTTTATGACTTGTCTAAAGACTGACAATTAATGTTTATAGTTTATTTACCTAAGAACGCCACAATACTGCAGACAACAATGTGTCAATCTGGCTACCAGAAGCAGGAAAAGCAACGGATATAAAATTTTATTATTTCATGCCCCAACAGCAGCCAGAAGGACTTAATGAAATCAGCCTTAGATTTACAATCTGAAATAGCTATTCAACAGGCAGATATGGTTAAGCTAAATGTACCCTTTGACCTTTCAACCCTTTGATCCTGGCACAGCAGGTGGCCTACTACCCCCTCCTGTGCATCTTCCACTCTTCCGCCAATCTCCTAACCTTGATGTGCAGTAGCCCTGATCCTACACAGGTGATTCTCAAGATCCTTATCACAAGCAGCTGCTGCTAACTGAATGACAAAAATCACTAGTGCTGATGTGATCCAATACTATTGGGCAATACAGGAAAAGGCTTCTTGCTGCAGTTACTGAAAAGTTTTTCAGGGCTGAAATTAATAAAGATCTCTTCTAAAAACGTCATATAATAACATATCCAGAATCCCTTTTTAAATCCAAAGTCATTTTTCAATGATAGACCATTTTAAAAATAACTTTTCATGCATTTAGGTCAGTGGTTCTCAAACTGTGGGTCGGGACCCCGTTTTAATGGAGTCACCAAATCTGGCTTAGACTTACTGGGGCCCGGGGCTGAAGCCCAAGCCCCACCGCCTGGGGCCAAAGCTGAAGCCCTGGGCAGCAAGGCTCAGGTTACAGGCCTCGTGCCTGGGGCTGAATCCTTGGGGCTTTGGCTTTGGACCCCTGCCTGGGGCGGTGGGGCTTGGTTGGGTTCAGGCTTGGGTCCTCCTTCCTGGGGTTATGTAGTAATTTTTGTTGTCAGAAGGGGGTCGCAGTGCAATGAAGTTTGAGAACTGATTTAGGGTGTATTTCATCTCTGCCTCTAAAACAATAAACATCAATGCTTTCCAGTCAAAATATCTGCAAATCCAAAAATTGGCTATTTTATTTCTTTAAGTCTTGAATTAAAGAATGCCTTTTCATGTTCCCACGTGTTTGCTATTTCCTTATCATAAAATTTGGAAATTATTTCCAGAGTTATTTGTAAAAAAGCCACAGCTTGATAATACACTTATCAAGTTCAAACAAGTTAAACCCTTTAAGAAGCACTAAAGATTATCCCACCTAATGATACAATTGCAAAAATACACAATCATCACTACTACTGAAAAACCTCAATGGCTAATGGCAAAGAATTCATAGGTAACTTACAGAATGGGTATGTGAGTAAAACTGGGTACATAGGGACGGTCCAGAGACTATTTATACAACTCTTATCAGATACTTACTGTGTCCAACCAGACTAAAGAAGAACCTGAAAGTTATCCTATGACAACTATGTCTGCTGCCACTGAGATAAACAAAATTTCAGCGGCAGTAGACATAGGTGTCACAGGATATGCAGATACTGGATTTTGATCTTGGTAACTGTTCCTCATGCTTAGGTACAATAAAAGAGAGAAACATTTTCCTTGCTGACATATTTGATTGTAATATTTTGTATACAAAAACGTCATGAATTTGACTGATCTAAAATATATTTGTAGCCATAGATAAAGAATGCCTGAGCAATGAGGGTTTCTTAAAAGTATGCTATGTCCTTTCTTTATACAAGGCTGGGATGATAGTTTCATGCCCTGAATCCAGCATCAGAGTGGCGTGCATTATTGCATATTTACACAATGGCTATGACTGTGGTAAGCGCTGAATGGAAGACTGTACTGTCAACAATTGAATATCTGACAGCTACAAAGGAATATCCCAAAACAGTTAAACAAAACCACATGTGCTTAAATCCCAATAGATATCCTACTAGGTCAAGGGCATTCCTCTTCAATCAGCACCATCACACTAATCGTTTTAGCTACAAAAACAGTTGCTGAACCAATCACTTACTATGACAAAACATAGAGAGGTTGCCAACTAAGTTTAGCACTGCTCCTACACAAAGATTAACTTAAAATAATGTGTACTCTGAAATAACGTTTAATATAGGGGTAGTAACAAAAGTGGAAGATTGAAGCAACGAGTTAATTTGAGATGGTTTCATTATCTTATCTCACTACTATTTATCAGTACTAAATACTTATCTTTATCTAATATGAATTCGATTAGTACCATAAGTGTGCCCCATTATTCATGTAATAGTCCAAGCCGTGCTTATATAACAGCTTATAAACTTCTTTGAAGTCACTTTATGGATTGCTAAATGGAAATCTTATATAGAATGACTAACTAGGTGATGATAGAAAGACTGAAAAATAAGAGCACCACACAGTTCAATATTTTCTACCAGGATTTTCCCTCATAAATCAGCTGGTGCCCTCTGACCTATAACAGGAGATTATCTTATCTCACTAGAGAACATTTCAGTCACACCAAATTAGACTTAACAGTCAATGGATACATTTGATATTTTAATCATCATAAAAAATTGTCATTTTTCATTAACATAGCTGCTGCCTCTATACAGACCCCATGCCACACCAGAAACTCAAAGCCAAATCTGAGGTGCACAATTGTTTGGAAATGTCTGTGGGAATAGAAAAGAGGGAGTATGTTAAAGAAAAAAAAAAGTCTTTACATTATTCCAATAATTCCTTTTAGAGGAAACCATTTTGAGAACTGTAGCACCAGAGTCATTATTTCTAAAGAAAAGACCCTAAAGACAAAGCTAATAAATTATTCACTTATCTCCCAGTTAACCACGCTTTAGCTACTTTTTTCCTCAATAGATATGTTTCCATATTTAGGCTCCCACTAAAAACACAACTTGGAAAAATGTATGTAGGAATGCCCTGATCCTGGAATTTAAGCTGTCTGTGGCAGAAATTTGAGTACATGGGAAACCCCAATTTCTTCCATGGGACTCCGTATAGGCACAAGGGTCCCACCTGCCTAGATCTGACTGCAGGATCAGGGGCCTTAGGCTCTTCTCATCCTGGAACAAGAATCTTAGTGTGTATCAAGCACTTTGAAAGACACCTAGGCTGTAATTTATATATTAATTTAATTAAACATTTTCTATTGATCTATATATTGGACAATTAGAATATCCTTTTAAATAAACTTTAATATTATTTTACTATTGAAACACTGTCAAATAGCAGATCTTAAACAATACACAACTGTTAAGAACATGAGTGAATTCTCTGATGCTAAAATATTACTCTAACATGGTTGTAAGATTCAATATATTTTTCTATGTACAAAAAAAGTAACAAGTTTTCAGCATTAGAATCAGGCTAACAGGTAAACTACAGTAAAACTACAGTAATAATCTAGCTAATTTGACAAAAGCCTATCTTCCTGTTCCAGGGTGCAGACAAATTATGGTTTACTCACTAGTAAATATTAGATCAAACAGCCCCTGGTGGATTTTTTTTTAAATGGCAAAGGCAAAGATATCCAAGACACAAAAAATGGATCTTTTAGTGCAGAGGAAGGACAGGAGTTTTGTTTGTTTATTTCTTTTCAATTTTACATGGGACTTTGAATAGCAACACTTCACCAATGTGTCTGTGTTCCAGAAGCTATGGTTTATCAAAAAACCATACTGGATAAACACTGCTAAACACTATGTTTACCCATACAGCTTACCCAAGAGCTTCTTCTATTTTGGGCCGTCTGACATGGTGTTTGGAAGGACTGTAGGACAGGAGGATTGGGATGAGGCATAAACACTGGGGAAAAGTGGTGCTAGTCAGATGTGCAAAGGCATTTTGAGGAAGGAACTTCCAATACGCAGGTAGTTAATATTACTACTTCTTTATTCACCCCAAGGCTAAATGAATCAATCAAAAAACTTTGGGATTGAATTATTTTTTTTAAAGTAGAGAATAATATTTTAAAAAGCCAAAGTAAGGTAAATGTCTGACACTGGTATGAGGCAGAAAAGTTCTTGTGCTATACAAAAAAAGCAGAGAACAATGGATGCTAGGTTATCTATCTAGATATTTACATGGCTCAACACTTTAGCATCTAAATGCCTGAGGACGTATTATCCGAAACCCACTGTCTCATAAATCTAGAGTGTAAATCACATTTGCACAGATAAGGCAAACAAATCAATTTTCACCTTAACACCAAACTACTCTGATTTGGTCAGTCAATGTAATATTTGTTGCAATATGAAGCCAGGAAGAAACAAGCATTTGCACATACTTTCTGTCTTCTCAGGAAGAAAGGCTACATAGGAGGAAGAATAATGACAAGAGGGAGAACATTGTTCCAGTTGACCAAAAGTATCAAATCATATGTTCTTTAGTGACACACGATCATCTCTACCAGAAAAAGAAAAAACAGATTGCCTTTCCTAAGACTGCAGTGTGCAATGCAGATGGCCCCTGAGACACTAGATCTGAATGTCCTTGAAATTTAGAAAAGTCCATATCCAAACTTGGTGGGTGAGTCCCATTTCTTGCATTCTGGACATTTGGATACTGGGCCTGAATTTGAACCTTCCCATTCTCCCATTGATCCATTCTTTGTATCATTTTATCCCTCCTTAGCCTTGACCATTCTTGGAAAAGACAGACACATGAATTAACAAGAAAGCCTATAGTACAATCCCTTTCCCACTAGAGCTACCGCAAAACTGTAAGAGAACAGAGTTAATAAATCTTCTCTAGAAACAAGGAAGAGACTATGAACTACAACAGAAACAACATTTACATGGAAAGTTTTCAGACTCACAAAAATGGCTTTGGAGAGGTGATTCCATCTTTGTAATTGGGGGAGGAGGGAAAGAATTGACAGTTAAAGGCTCTGATGTAGTAAGTTCAAGGATACTTAGTGCCTGCATAGCACGGTTTGTCTTTAAATCACTGTGCACATATTAACTTCACAGCACAAATTTATTATCCCCATCTTAAAGATGGGAAAAGTAAGACATAGAGATGAAGTGACTTGCTTAATGAGCTAGGATCTGAACTCCTGAGTTCTTGGTTTCCAGCCACATGCTCAGTCCATCAGACCACGCTGGCTCATTGCCAATTCCTGCTCGCCTACTGTGCAGGATACAAACTTGTTAACCTCCTGTAGGAAAGGGCTCACCACACTCAGTCTGATGTAAGTTCGCATATCTCAAGAGTGATTACATATGGGACAAGAGTTGAAGTGCGGATCTTATCTAAAAAGAGGTTTTAACACAATAATTCATGTTATTTGTACTTGTGGGGTTTAGAATTAAATCCCCCAAACTATATTTCAAGCATATTAAGTTTAATATCTATTAAATGAGTGTACTGTTGTGTATAGTTTTACACCATACTGGATAGTGGCACAGGCCAAACTAAGAACAACATAATCATCCCCTTAACAGTGCTGCATAGTGTGTTAATAATATCTAACCAACTGGTAGCCAAAACCAGCAGAATACAGTACAAATATGCCTACAGATCTTAAATATTTTTCATTTAAAAAGGTACAGTACTGCATCTTACCACTGTAAAGACACAAAACAAAATAAAAACAGTACCCTAGTAAACCAGTGACCAAACTCACTGTTTTAGATTCTCAATTTGGATGGCATTCACCCAAGAGTTCTGAAGGAACTCAAATGTGAAACTGCAGGACTGCTAACTGTTGTCTGTAACCTATTATTTAAATCAGCTTCTGTACCAAATGACTGGAGGGTAGCTAATGTGAAGCCAATTTTTAAAAAGGGCTCCAGAGGACACCCCGGCAACTACAGGCTGGTAAGCCTGACTTCAGTACCGGGCAAACCGGTTGAAACTATAGTAAAGAACAAAACTGTCAGACACATAGATGAACGTAATTTGTTGGGGAATAGTCAACATGGTTTTTGTAAAGGGAAATTATGCCTCACCAATCTACTAGAATTCTTTGAGGGGGTCAACAAGCATGTGGACAAGGGGGATCCAGTGGATATAGTGTATTTAGATTTTCAGAAAGCCTTTGACAAAGTCCCTCACCAAAGGCTCTTAAGCAAAGTAAGCAGTCATGGGATAAGAGGGAAGGTTCTCTCATGGACTGGTAACTGGTTAAAAGCTAGGAAACAAAGGGTAGGAATAAATGGTGAGTTTTCAGAATGGAGAGAGGTAAACAGTGGTGTCCCCCAGGGGTCCGTACTGGTCCCAGTCCTATTTCACATATTCATAAATTATCTGGAAAAAACAGCGAGGTGGCAACATTTGCAGATGATACAAAAACTACTCAAGACAGTTAAGTTCTAGGCAGACTGCGAAGAGCTACAAAAGGATCTCTCAAAACTGGGTGACTGGGCATCAAAATGACAGATGAAATTCAATGTTGATAAATGCAAAGTAATGCACATTGGAAAACATAATCCCAACTATATATATATATATATATATATAAAAAAAATGATGGAGTCTAAATTAGCTGTTACCACTCAAGAAAGAGATCTTGGAGTGATTTGTGGATAGTTCTCTGAAAACATCCACTCGATGTGCAGTGGCAGTCAAAAAAGCAAACAGCATGTTGGGAATCATTAAGGAAGGGATAGATAATAAGACACAAAATATCATATTGCCTCTATATAAATCCATGGTATGCCCACAACTTGAATACTGTGTGTAGATGTGGTCACCCCATCTCAAAAAAGATATATTGGACTTGGAAAAGGTTCAGAAAAGGGCAATAAAAAGATTAGGGGTACGGAACGGCTGCCATATGAGGAGAGATTAATAAGCCTGGGACTTTTCAGCTTGGAAAAGAGATGACTGGGGGCGATATGATAGAGGTCCATAAAATCATGATTGATGTGGAGAAATTAAATAAGGAAGAGTTATTTACTCCTTCTCATAACACAAGAACTAGGAGCCACCAAATGAAATTAATAGGCAGCAGATTTAAAACAAACAAAAGGAAGTATTTTTTCAATAACGCGCAGTCAACCTGTGGAATTTCTTACCAGAGGATGTTGTGAAGGCCATGACTATAACAAAGTTTAAAAAAGAACTAGATAAATTCATGGAGGATAGATCCATCAATGGCTATTATCTGGGATAGTGTCCCTAGCCTCTGTTTGTCAGAATCCAGGAATGAGCGAAAGTGGATGGATCACTTGATGAATCCCTGTTCTGTTCATTCCCTCTGGGGCACCTGGCACTGGCCACTGTCGAAAGACGGGATACTGGGCTAGATGGACCTGTGGTCTCACCCAGTATGGCTGTCCTTATTTCAAGCTGTTTATCAATTGGGGAGACTGAGTTCAGAGCCCAGATAACAGTTTGCTACTTTCAAGCAAACAGCTTGAACATTAAACATTCTTAAAATGTAGCATTCATCATGCTATTTGTCTCATTATTTCTGCTTAATGCAACACAGAAAAATTGCCCAGAAGCTTTTTTTGCACAATATGACCGGAACAATGAATATAATGGCGTAGTCTGGGGGTTTAGCCTCTTAGCAGGACAGTACCCTGGATGATTATTGCTGACATATACCCAAGAGAGACAGATGTCTGTATGGCAAAGTTACCAGTTTTTGATGTAGGTGCCAAATGTTCTTGTATTACACATTATTTTATGAGGTGCCTGACTAAGTGATTGTACGTTGTAAGATATCGTACATAGAATAGCTCAAATTTTCAACTCTGGTGTTTAAAGTTAAGTACCTAAGTGGACTGATTGTCAAAGATGTTGAGCATCAGCTGCTGCTACCAACTTGAAAATGCTAACCTGTATTTCCAAGCAGCAGTATTTCCCTACTCCCACCGCATATGGCTTTCAGACTGGCCCCGTTAAACGGTACTAATGACTAAGGACAAATATTCAAAACAATCTAAGTATGCAGTGTAGTTGTAACTGGTTGGTCCCAGGATATTACAGAGACAAGGTGGATAAAGTAATATCTATTATTCCACCAACTTCTGTTCAATAAAAGACATTACTTCCATCCACCTTATCTCTCTAAAACCATTTAAGTGACATTTAGGCACTTTTGAAAATATTACCCTATGGTTAGGATTTTCAAAGGAGCCCTAGGTTCTGCACCCCCAATTGAAAACAGTGGGAGTTGGGTGATTTGCTTCCATGGGGTCTTTTGAAAATTACAGTCCATGTGCTTGGGGATTATTTCCAGTTGTTTTACATGTTCCTAAATCCTGCAAGAAGGCCAGTTTTTTCTTATTGATGATAAGATCCCTGCTCCTGGACCTATCATCTTGAGCATCAGAAACTAATGATCACCAAATCTATAAAAGCCTAAAAATGGCAAAGGTAGAGGTGGTCAATATTGTTAAAAAAAAAAAAATCAAGCCTGATCCACTCTGATAGAGTTAAATTCAATCGTAGTAAATTGGTCAAATGAAACAACAGGGTTCACACCATGTCTGTCTGTCTGTCTGGTGTGTCTCTCACACACACATAGATGAGCTGGACTCTGATCACTAGGTTGAAAATAGTATCCAAAGTGTATTCATGAGTTTGCCAGAAGTGTGCAAGCAACCAAATTAGGCTCCCGTGATGCAAACATTTAGGCACATGTTTAGTTTCAATCACGTGCTTAAAGTTAAGCATAGAATCATGGAATATTAGGGTTGGAAGAGATCTCAGGAGGTCATCTAGTCCAACCCCCTGCTCAATGCAGGACCAATTCCCAACTAAATCATCCCAGCCAGGGATTTGTCAAGCTGGGCCTTACCAACCTCTTAAGGATGGAGATTCCACCACCTCCCTAGGAAACCCATTCCAGTGCTTCACCACCCGCCTAGTGAAATAGTGTTTCCTAATATCCAACCAAGACCTCCCCCACTGCAACTTGAGACCATTGCTTCTTGTTCTGTCATCTGCCACCACTGAGAACAGCTGAGCTCCATCCTCTTTGGAACCCCCGTTCAGGTAGTTGAAGGTTGCTATCAAATCCCCCCTCACTCTTCTCTTCTGCAGACTAAATAACCCCAGTTCCCTCAACCTCTCCTCGTAAGTCATGTGCCCCAGCCCCCTAATAATTTCCGTTGCCCTCTGCTGGACTCTCTCCAATTTGTCCACATCCCTTCTGTAGTGGGGGGACCAAAACTGGACACAATACTCCAGGTGTGGCCTCATCAGTGCCGAATAGAGGGGGAATAATCACTTCCCTTGATCTGCTGACAATGCTCCTACTAATACAGCCCAATATGCCGTTGGCCTTCTTGGCAACAAGGGCACATGGCTGATTCATATTTCGTCCACTGTAATCCCCAGGTTCTTTTCTGCAGAACTGCTGCTTAGCCAGTCGGCCCCCACCCTGTAGCGGTGCATGGGATTCTTCCTTCCTAAGTGCAGGACTCTGCCCTTGTCCTTGTTGAACCTCATCAGATTTCTTTTGGCCCAATCCTCCAATTTGTCTAGGTCACTATGGACCCTATCCTTACCCTCCAGTGTATCTACCTCTCCCCCCAGCTTAGTGTCATCTGCGAACTTGCTGAGGGTGCAATTCATCCCATCATCCAGATCATTAATAAAGATGTTGAAGCATGTGTGTAAGTGTTTGCAGGAGCAGGGCCTAAATCACAGAAATACATACTACTCTGAGGGACGAGGGGAGAGACTTACCTCCATTAAACTTAAATGTATTCCAATGAGGTAGGGCATCGGGGCACTGTGAAGAGAAACAAACAGCTTATTTATATTCAGATAATGCTGGAGATTGTAAACACAAACTTAAAAAAGCCAGCTGTAATATAGATAACAGGGATACAGGATTAAATTTTATTTAAAAATAGAAATCCAGATGCAACATTCCATTTGAGCCGAAAGACGTCACTTTTATTTTGAAGTCTTATCTCTTAATTTGAAAGCCACTGTCTCTAATTTAATAATTTTCCACTGCAGCTTGCAAGGTGAAGTTGTCGTTACTAAAAAATAGCAGTTAAAGGAGGGAAGCTACCAAACATATTATTATTTTATTATGAATACATCCAGAATGACACCATGGACATCTGTGGTTCCACTCTTCTTCAAATAATGTCATTTAAAGAGGTTTGCCCATGTGAAACACTGTGGTTAAATTACTTATATACATCACCCAATAGTTAGGACAAGCTCTTGATCCTTTGGCCAATGCATGCCAAGAAGAGAGCATTTTAATATTTAGTTATTGCTGAATTCAATAGATCCTGATACAGACTCCCATATTATAGAAAATAGTCCATCTAGCCCAGTATCGGTCTTCCGATAGTGGCCAATGCCAAATGCCCCAGAGAGAATGAACAGAAGAGGTAATCACCAAGTGATCCATCCCCTGTGACTCATTCCCAGCTTCTGGCAAACAGCGGCTAGAGACACCACCCCTGCCCATCCTGGCTAATAGCCATTGATGGACCTATAACAGCCTGTTTTTTGAGTGCTGACAAATGTGCTCAGCACAGTACAAAAGAGTAAATTAGCTCATCCATCGAAGACCTTTAACGTTCTGTATGCCTGATGAGAGTTACACACCTATATCTAAGTGCAGAATTTTGCCCTAAGCATCCATTGGTATAACGAACTTAGTGCCTTTTTAAACCCATTTGCTGAATAAATTCATTCAAGAGCATTGTAATTGTCTGGTTTCATCCACAAAGTAGTTGTTGGGGCATTTAGTGCACCGGATGAGGTACACCACACGCTCTAATAGGCATGTATAAGATCCATGGATCTCGAAAGGTGTGTTGTGGAGGGGTGCTGATCACTGTACCAATGGAGATATGTCTGCAGATTTTGCATCTGTTATGATGGCAGGGTTTGGTGCCACTTTGAGTTGGTGTGTCCTGGTTTGAGCTTGCTTCTGATGATGAGCCTGGTGAGGTTGGGGGCTTGTTTGAAGGCCAGAATAGGAGATTCAGGAAAGATTTCATTCAGGATGTAGTCCCCATTGAGTATGGGTTATAACTGTTTAATGATATGCTGTACAGTTGCCAGTGGAGGGTGGAAGTGGCAAGTAAGGTGGGGGTGCAGTGAGAGAGTGTTTTTTTTCTGTATTGAAGCAGGTTCTGTCGAGGTATTTGGGTGGCCCATTCCATGATGTGATGTACGTCTCTGGAGGAATGTCCTTGTTTGGTAAAGGTGGTTTTAAGTGTGTTGAGGTGCATATCCCAGACTTTCTTCTTGGAGTATATTCTGTGGTATCTGATGGCCTGGATGTAAATAACAGCTTTCTTGGTGTGTTTGGGTGGTTACTGGACCTGTGAAGTGTGGTGATCCTGGGTTTCTTGTCTACAGTTGTCTGTAGAGTTCCATTGTTGAAGCTGGTCCTGGTGTCCAGGATGTTGATGCTGGTGTGGGAGTGTTTTAGAGACAGTTTGATGGATAAGTGATAGTTGTTAAAGTTGTGGGAGAAATCTATGAGGCAGTTTAGGTTGTCTGTCCAGAGGATGAAAATATTATTGATGTATCTCAGGTATATTATTGGTTTTATGGTGCATTTGTCCAGAATTTTTTCTCCAGGTGGCCCATGAAGAGGTTGGCATAGTATCTAGTGCTGTTCCCACAGTTTCCACAAAGTGTTTGTTGTTGACTGTACACTTTTTTGGGGTGGATATCTGAGTTTTGTCTGTTGTCTTGTAAATATTTGAGGCAGGCAGTGATGCTGTCATTGTGAGGGATATTAGTGTATAGGGAGGTGACATTTATGGTGACAAGGACAGTATTCTGAGAAAGACTGTTAATATTACAGCGTTTTTGGAGGAAGTCAGTTATGTCTTGGAGGAAGCTGACTCTAGTGTGGTGATTGGTTTGAGGATGGTTTCTATTATGAGTCCTGATATTCCTTCAGTTAGAGTGCCATGGCCAGAAATGGTGGGTCTGCCTGGGTTCCCTTATTTGTGTATCTTGGGAAGCATGTAGAAGATTCCTGGGATGGGTTCACGGGGGATGAAGTTGTAGAATTTCTCTTAGAGTTGTTTGGGGATGGATTTGAAGATATCCTTAAATTTCTGGGTGAACTGGGCTGTGGAGTTGTCTCTGAGTTCTTTATAGCAGGTGGAGTCAGAGAGTTGTCAGTTGGCCTCGTTGACGCAGTCATTGTGGTTCAGAACGATGTTGCCACCCACCACTGCTTTGTCTGATGGTTTGGTCACTATTTGGTGCTTGGATTTCAGGGACTGTACAGTTGTCCTCTTGGCAGTGGAGAGACGGTGGTGGATGTGATGTTTGTTAAGGATTTCACAGTCAATTTTTTTCCTGAAGCAATCAATGTAATTCTTAAGTGTGTGGTATCATCTACTGTGGGGTGTCCAGTCAGGGCATGCTTTTTTCTGATGACTGTTGGTGGGGACCTGGTAGTTGTGGGTGGTGAAGTCCTGGTTGCGAAATAATTCTTTGAGATGGAGTTAGTGAAAGAATTCTTCTAGTTCTCCACATGTTAGTATAGTATCAGGTTCTGCGATGGGACAGAAGCTCAGTGCGTTGGAGAATATGGGTAATTCAGCTCCAGTTAGGGGTACTCTTGATAAATTGATGGTGTTGGGGTCCATGTAGTGAGTCCTGGTGCCATGGTTTATCCTAGAAGAGAAGTTCTGTGGATTGAGGAGGAGTTGTAGTTTATTTCCCTTTTTGTATTTGTGTTGGATGGCTGTCATCAGGTTTTTTGGATAGTTGTTTTGCGTTTCTTGCATGATCTCCAGGTAGGTTTCCTGATTTTTTCTTTCCAGGGTGTGGGTGTATGATGATTTCTTGTATGAGGTGGTCCCTTCTGGAGCATGTGAGGTGCAGGAAATTGTTCCTCAGTTTTTCTGAAATCCTTCTGCAGAGAGAGTACATATTGGAGTACATTTGGAGTCATATATTGTGGTCAGAGAGATAGGGTTTTGCTTCTTGCATTTGCTCAGAAAATAGATGTCACTTCCTTGCCATAACAGATGCAAAACCTACAGATATAGCTCCACTGCTACAATGATCAATACCCCTCACAACACACCTTTCAAGATCCAGGGGTCCTACACAAGCCTATCACAATATGTAATGTACTTCATCCAGGGCTAAATGCCCCAAGAACAACCATGTGGGTGCAACCAGACAATCACTGTGCTCTTGAATGAACTCACACAGAAAAATATAAAAGACAAACACCATATCTGGGCGAACACATCTCACAAAACAATCACTCCGTATCTGACCTCTCAGTCCTTGTCTTCAAAGGAAACCTGCACATCACCTTCAAAAGACAAGCCTGAAAGCTTAAATACATAACTTTGCTAGACACTAAAAATCATGCTCTTAATAAAGACACTGAATTTATGGCTTATTACAACAATCCGTAACCCACTAACCCTCCCCCCTTTTTTTGTCCTCTGGCTGCAGCGGTGCTCCCGGGCCACTTCACCTTGAATCATCCCTTAAAATGTGTGTTAATTACTTATGCTAAACAATCTGTTCCACCTTGTATTTAGTTGTGACGCTCCAAGTACCTTTCCCAGGCCTGAAGAAGAGCTCTGTGTAGCTCAAAAGTTTGTACGTTTCTCCAACAGAAGTTGGTCCAATAAAAGATCTATTACCTCCTCCATCTTGTCTGTCTTATATCCTGGGATCAACATGGCTACAACAACATAGGCACAACATCTTGTTTTATTACCAAAAGAGGGTAAAATGCTACTAATTTGATTTTGGATATTAAATTCTTGTAGATTCACTAAAAAGTTTAGTTCACCTTTAATCTTAAATAAAAGTGAAAGGACTTGTAGTGACTTGGTTTAAAATAACCACTATAGAGCCTTCTTATCAAGTGTAGACAGAAGCTCATAAAAATGTAGTGTTGGAAGCATTAATTGAAGATGCTATTAAAATCCTATGCATTACTGCTTTGTCTCACCACTATACAAATAGTTTGACTAATTTGTATATTGATCTTCTCTATCTGTCATATAGTTTAGCACCAAAAGGCCAAATCAGGATTGCTGCCCTATTGTGCTGGGTGCCATAGTAACACGGATAGAGAGGCAGCTCCTGCCCTGGACAGTACACAACCAACATTTTTGATTACCTTTTAAAGAGACATTATATATGAATTTTCAGTATCCTACAACAAAACTTCTAGGTCTCATTAAAGTGATGAGGTAGCATATTGCACATCAATTAACTTTGGAGACCCCAGTAAGAACACTCCTGTTTTTTTCCCCATTGTGCTCCAATGCAGTATCTTAAAGTGAGTTCCCACTTACCAGAGAGATTACTACCTCAGAAACTCACTCAATGAGAATTCTGGGGTTCATGCTTCACTGGGAGATCTACAAGTTAGCAGTAGTGTTTGAAACCACTCTTGTATGTTGCAGCTTTTGCCATATTACAAGTGTACACATTAATGTTCAGAAAACATCAAATTGGAAAGTATTTGTCATTTTGCATGTTTTAATTGTAGGAAATAGATATTTCTTTCACACATACTGCTTCTTTTCTAATGACCGCATTCCAGGGGCAAGAAAATACCCAACAATTTTACACTCAAAGTGTAAACCATCAGTTTAGCTGCAAGCTGCACAAATGCTCAACTTCCCTGTGTGCCTAACTGTGCTGCCTCAGCCTTCTCCAGTGTACACTCAAATGAATGTGTTTCTAATTAAGTAGCTTCAAGAACACGACAGCTTCAATGTCAAAAATACAAAGTCTGAACCTCGGCAGGAAGTCTTAAGACTGCAAACGTCTCATCTAGTGGAACTTTGGCTAAAGTAATGAAAGGAAGCAGGAAGGGTGCACTACTCCAGAAAACTGGACATTTATTAATGTGTCCAGAAGCATAGCCTGTCATAGATCATAGAAAAACTGAAATCTGTAAAAAGTTAATTAATAGTATCATGCCAATCTTTCAGTCTTCCACAGTTAATCAACATGGACTAGGGAGAATAATATATTTAATAAGAATGTCAGAACTGCTGAAATCAGGTGCCAACAAGTGAGATGCTAAGAAGTTGTAAAACAGATATAGCCTAAGAAATTTGGAATTAAATAACTAGGTGATAGATTGCCTAACCAATTTATTAATATGAGGGATCTAATTTAAAAGAAATATAGCACTTAAACATGTTAGTGTGGGGGCGAGGGGTTATAGTGATCAGATTTAAAAGGTAATATGTTGTTATTTATTATTTGTATTGCTGTACTGCTTAGGAGCCCAAGCTACGGACCAGGCGCTATACAAACACAAAGCAAAAAGACAGTCCTTGCCCCAAAGAGCTTACAATCTACTTATAAGATAAGAGATAACAGAGGGATGCAGACATTAGTGTCATGGAAAAGAAGAGTTTTAAGGGGCGGGGGGGAGGTTTGAAGAAGGACAATGTGTTAGTTTTGCAGAGGTTTACAGGGAGTTCCTCTCTACTGTGTGGAGCAGCACAGGAGAAGGCACGAAGATGCTTGTTTGAAAATTTAATAAGTGAGTGATGGAAGCTGGCACAGTGAGCCAATTGGAGAAAGATGTCAAGATCTCGAGAGTGAATGAGAGATGATAGGTAGGATGGGGACAGGTCATGAAGAGCTTTGAATGTAAAGATAAGTAGCTTATGTTTGATTCAACAGAGAAGTTGGAGCCAGTGGAGGGGTTCAAAGTGAGTGGTAACACGGTCAAAACAACAGATTAGGACAGCAGCTCTCAAACTGTGGGTCGCAACCCCATTTTAATGAGGTCGCCAGGGCTGGCTTAGACTTGCTGGGGCCTGGGACCAAAGCCCAAGGGCTTCAGCCCTGGGCACCAGGACACAGGTTACAGGCCCCCTGCCTGGGGTTGAAGCCCTTGGGCTTCGGCTTTGCCCCTTCCTCCCACACCAGGGGGTTGGGATGGCTCAGGCTTCAGTCCCCTTCCTAGGGTCGCATAGTAATTTTTATCGTTCAAAGGGGTTGCGGCGCAATGAAGTTTGAGAACCCCTGGACTAGGGAAATGATCTTTGCAGCAGCATTCTGAATGGATATGAATGAGGCCAGGTTGCATTTGTCAGGGCCAGAGAGAAGGCTGCTGCAGTAATCAAGACACAAGATGATGAGAGCCTGGATAAGCATTTTAGCTGTGTGAATAGAACAGTAAAGTTGTGTGTGAGAAATATTATGAAGAAATAATTGGCATGATTCAGACTGGATGTGAGGACCTAGAGCAGGGGTAGGCAACCTAGGGCACGCGAGCTGATTTTCAGTGGCACTCAGACTGCCCGGGTCCTGGCCACTGGTCCGGGGGGCTCTGCATTTTAATTTAATTTTAAATGAAACTTCTTAAACATTTTAAAAACCTTATTTACTTTACATACAACAACAGTTTAGTTATATATTATAGACTTATAGAGACCTTCTAAAAACATTAAAATGTATTACTGGCACGCGAAACCTTAAATCAGAGTGAATAAATGAAGACTCGGCACATCACTTCTGAAAGGTTGCCAACCCCTGACCTAGAGAGAGGTTTAAGTCCAAGATGGTGACCAGGTTACGGGCCCGAATTACAGGAAGCATGATGGTGTTGTCCATAGTGATTGAGAAAGCAAGCAGCAAGGAAGGCTTGGTGAGGTGGAGGGACTGGAGCAGGCACGGTTAAGAGCTCTCTTTTAGCCATGCTGGGCTTAATCATTCCTGAGGACATGTCAGAGAGAGAAGCTGAGATTTGAATTTGGACAGATGGAGACAGGTCTGAGTACAGAGGTAGACCTGAGTCCTTACCATAGAAGCTGTAGTTGAATTTGTGTCTGCAGATACGATTTCAGAGATAAGTTGTAGAGGGAGAAGAGAATGGAATAAAGGACAGACCCCTGTGGAACCCGCACAGAAAGTTGCAAGGGGGATGAGGAGGATCCTCTGGAGGACACACGGAAGGAGCTATTAGAAAAGCAGGAGAAGAATCAGAAGATGACAGAGATATGGAAGCAAAAAGTGGACAAAATAGCACAACTGACTGCATCAAAGACAGCTGACAGGTCAAGGAGGATGAGGATGAACTACTGGTTCTGAGCTTTGGCGAGAGTGGTTTCAGTGGCGTGCAAGTGGTGGAAGCTGGATTGGAGAGGGTCTAAAATGGAACTGGAGGAAAGGAACTCCAGACAGACTGTAAATAGCAAGTTCAAATGAGCTCAGAAACTAAATGGATTAGTAGTAGGTGAGGCAAGCAGGGTTAGGGATGAGGGGTTTTTGGTTTTTTTTGTTTTTAAGATAGGAGAGACTAAAGCGTGCTTGTATTATGATTAAGGCCCTTCCAATTTCACGACTGTGAAAGGTGTGTCATGGACCGTGAAATAAACCCTTCCCCATGAAATCTGATCTTCCCGATGCTACTATGAAAGCCCCACCAAGGGGCTCCTAGCTGCAAGTCCTGGCTGGGCTGTGGAGGGACAGGACTTGTCCTTCCCCTGCACGGCTGCTCTCACTCTCAGGGGGAGATCAGACCCACCTCAGAGTGCCTCCCCCTGCTACAGGAAGCTCTGGGGCAGGGCAGCAGTTGGAGGAGGTTTGTGGATGTGGGTTCCATCTCCCACTGCTGCTGGGAGTGCCCCAGCCAGTCTGGGAAGGGACAAGACTTCCTCTTCACCTGCACCAGCTGCTCGGGTGGGGGGGGGAGGGGGGAAGAGAGGGAGGAGAGAAGAACAGACTCACCTCCAGTTACCTTTTGGGTTTACAACATCATGAAATTTCAGATGTAAACATCTGAAAACATGAAACTGACCAATTAAAAAACCCTCTGGCCGTGAAACTGAGCAAAATGGACCATGAATTTGGTAGGGTCCTAATTATGAGGGGGGAAAGCCAGAGGAGAGAGAGAGAGAGAGAGGTTAAGGAGAACAGTAAGAGGAGGGATGAGAGAGGATACAAGGGAGATAAGGAGATGGGATGGGATCACTGAGAGAAGTGTAGGGTTCAGAGCGGGAGAGAAGATGAGAAACTTCTGTATATCACCCTATTCTGAAAAATTAAAATAAATTAAAATTGAAAAAAGCTAATAAATATAGATCTTATCCGTCAAAATTATATACAAAAAATTGAATTCTACCAACCCTACTCATAAGTGTGTGGTGAACTTTAGTGGCAGACATTAGTTGTGGATATAGAACATACAACAATCAAAGCATGTGGGCGAAAGTCACATGGTGCAGACACATGACAGTTTCTCTCACACTTCAGTTTTCACCTACTGTGGACATCCTGCTCTTCCAGTCCCACAGCCATGAATACCAATTGCACAAAGATGTTTGGTGGCAGCCAACACCTATTAAATCCCAGATTAACAAAGCACTAATTCCAACCACACTTTTTGCTTAAGCAATATGAATGCCTGGATCTTTTTTTGGCATAAAAAGAAGATTGGCCATTGTTTGCTTCACTGTTTGCTGTATCATTTCCCAAGGAGAACAGGGTTATTTATAATCAAATGAGTTGTACGGGTAAATATCAAATAATAAGAGTAGCAATGCGTAAGCATGAATATGGATATTGTGTATTTAATGGCTTCATATTGCCATTCGTTGTAACTGCATTTTTACAATTTGTTTAATTCCTTCCCTCCGGCCAACTAGAGACCCCTTAATTATTTTCCCAAGAGGTGAGCAACTACTAATTGGAAGAGAGGCAGGTGAAATAGAAGGACATTTCTGCTTAAGTGCTAATTTAAAAAAAAAAATACTGCCATTCAAGACAAAATGAAATTTAAAAACGACTGACATCAAGAAGATACATAATTTACAGCTCCCTAGGGATTTGTGCAACTTTGTTCGATTATTCTAAGGAAATGGGTAGTTACCATCACAAGTCACAGATCATATTTACTCTATTTGTGTCCTACCTGAGGTATAAACATAGTGTTATTCTGCACCCTTACTCACGCTGAGTAGAACCTTACTCTGCAAGCAGTCCCACTGATTTTCCAAGGAACTATCCACTGAAGGGTGGCAGAAACTGGCCCAAAACTTTTATTTGATGCAAATTAGAAACACTATTTTTTAAATTTTAAAGTGGATGAACCTAGAAAACATTGCAACAAAGGAACCAAAAGAATTATTACATGGAGCATTTAACAAGCACAGGGATGTACCAGTTTGGCCCAAGATATCTAGTGGCAGGTTCGTGCAGGAGAGCAGAGTTCAAGGTCTGAGCTCAGTCTCTTGATCAGCAGGGATTATCCTCGCTGGCCAGATAAAAGAGCACACCCCAACCACGTGGGGATTTTGAAAGGGGTGTGTGTAAAAAGAAGACTGCTCACTAACAGACACACTTGTTCCACAGTTGCTGCAGAGTGGTCTGAAAAGGTGGCTCTCAACTTGCTACTGGGTAAGAATATGCAGGAATACCAACTGCTGACTACTCTATCAAGGGTTATAAATGCTGGTTTATTCACCTTAGAAGAGATCCTGTTCTCTTTGGCAGAGCCCCCACAACACAATCAGGGACCTTGTATTCTGGGCAACAAAGACACCAGCCCATTTTATAGGGCTTAGGGAAAGACAGATTCTCCCTCCAGGCTAAGTTAAAGGAGAGAGAAAACACAAAAGGAGGAAGAATGGGGGGGAAGAAGAGGGTAATTTTCTAGTGGAAACTGGTCATGGCACCAGTGAGCAACTTGCAGGAAAAAAAAAAAAACACCAAACCACCCCACGATTCTTTCATTGATATAAAAATATTGGTAACTTCCACTTGATTGCTATTCAGAGACAGGCTGGCCAGGGACATGGGCCACAGATGCTAGTGCAGACACACTGGCTATATGCATCAGCATCTCAAGCCCTGGTACTCTTGTCATTTGCTGCCATGCCACTGATCTCAACAATATTGGTTCAAACATCTCCCCTATCATTCTGCTTTCCAAAGAAAGAGGAATCTGGCATGAAGGTATAAAATCTAAAGCCTGGAGAACCTCAACGTTCACCATATTGAACTTAAATTCTTTCCCCGTGGAGAAGGTACAGCAAAACTGCTCATAACCAAAAAACAGACCTCACTACCACTCTCTCCATGAGTAAGAGTTAAAGCTGGAAGTTAACTGGCAAGGAGCACATGACTGAAGTCCTCACTGGTATAAGCGAGTAGCACGATGGTCTCGCTACTCCATCTCCTTCAGTACAAGCAATAATCTTGATAGAACAGACAGATTCTTATGCCATAAGCAGAGATTTCTGGAATTTTTGGCTCTATACACTGCCACATGAAATAGGTATTTAGCTCAACATAAAAGAATGGGGTATTTTTGGTCTTGAAGAATCCTTCCAGGTATAGAAAGGTAGAAAGGAAGGCAAAGATGAAGTCTTGACTCCTTATAAAGAGGAAAATTAGAAGGATGCAGATGTGAGAGAGAGAAGTGAATGCTCCAGCTAAGACAGGGGTTCTCAAGCTGGCGGTTGCGAGGTTATTATATGGGGGACACGAGCTGTCAGCCTCCACCCCCAAACCCCACTTCACCTCCATCATTTATAATAGTGTTAAATATAAAAAAAATGTGTTTTTAATTTATAAGAGGGTCACTCTCAGAGGCTTGCTGTGTGAAAGGGGTCACCAATACAAAAGTTTGAGGACCATTGAGCTAAAAAAAAACAACAACAAAAAAATAGCACCATCTTCCTTCCTCAATTGTGAATTTTTGGGCATCAAGTAAGGTGTTCTTAAATGACTGTCAATTATCATTCACATCTTTCTGATTAAATTCTTCCTCCCAGCTGATTTGGCTCATAAGTGTTTTCAGCTTTGTGAAAGTGGCCCTATTAAAGAACAAACGATATATTGCTGGTCTGGACTTTATTCTGCTTACACATTATAAGTGTGATCAAGTCATGATCACTTGTACTTAAGATAACGTTAATTTTTTGTTCTGTGATCAGTTTATCTGTTAGGACAAGGACTAGTAAATAATTCCCATGTTGGCTGCATTATTTTTTGAGTTAGGATGTGAAACATTTACTAGAATGGAAGCGACAAGCATGTTTTCAGATATTTACAAAAGCTGGAGATGTCTGGCTCCTTTTATTTTTCTCTACCATCTGCTTTAGTTTCTCCTCTTTTAAATTCTTATGTCACAGCTGCAAAGTAAAGAACCAGACAGTAACTGAAGTTAAAATTAAATCAAAATTAAAGCCTCAAGTTTAAAAATAAGTCAATTCCAGTTAATTTCCCCTAAAATGCAAAGGCCCATAAAGTAAAAGCACAGCTTTGGAGTAGACAGTAAGAAGTCGATTTATTAGTTTTCATGGCCAAAATCACCTTTCTCAGTTCACACAGTTACAAAATAGATGGAAGTTATTTTGGGAAACATATTTATGGCACATAAATTGGTGCTAAATTGATTTATTCAGACAATTACAGTGTGTGATTACTACTCTAATTAAAGTTCACATCAGGCTAAGATAATGAGTTGTGTTTGTGAATGTGCAATTAGAGTCTTCCTGATAATTATAGGTTTTAAAATCATACTTTTAGCCCCCTAGCTTGTTCATTCGTTATAGTCACAGGCTGAAATGCCGTGAAAGAGTCAATTCAGCCTGGCTCAGCTATTTGTATCTTTATTTCTTTTCGTACATGGCCTATGTTTTTGCTTTGTGCACACCTGTGCTCCCAACTGCGGGGTCCGGTCTTAGCCCCTTTTAACATGTCTTTGTCAGGAAGTCAATGAATACCTAATCTTCAAACCCAGTGTAAAAGCCTCTTGTGGCCCACACCGTTGTCCTGAAAACTCCTAGCAGCATGTACCTGAAGAAAAAACTGGCATTAGCAGCCTTCATGTGTTAATTACACATGCAAAGCCTATTATGCACAGAAAGGGCACCTGCTGGCAGTGAAAATGACTAGAATCTGCCCTTCCTGTGCAGTGAGTAAATTGAAGGTTCATTTCTACAGGAGATAATAGTTTTTAGATTCCATTCCGTGTATCCCCGACATGGGCATGTACTTAACATTTAAATCATCTGCAGAGGAACAAACCTCCTTTAAATTTACATGTTTCAGGCTCCTAGCACTTCACTTAAAACGCTAGTTATCCCTGCTGGTTCCTTACTTAGAAGCACTGCATAGGCTTTTGCTAAGAATGTGAAGAAAAGTCACAGAGAAGAATATAATAAAGCTATTAGCATAGACTCCAGTTTCTTGAGATTTATGGATCCTGATCGAAGCCACAGAAGTTAGCTTAAGGTGATAAAATTAAATTTTGATTCAATTATCTGTTTTTCTCAATAGCAGTTTTTTTATTTAACCATCACTGCATTTTCTGTTCTTTAAGTGGTCAAATACACCCACTGATTTTTTTGGTTGTAACACATTTACTGGTGAAATGTCAAAAAAATCATTAAAACAGAAAAAAATATTTAGCACAAAAGCATGCAAAGCCACTGATGGGTGGATGCTTGATCTAACTAGTAGCAGAGTTCTGGCCACTAGTTATTAGATATGTATTTCCACTGTATTTTATTTCAGGAATTGTAGGTAGGTATTTTGTGGCAGACTATATGGTGCCGTTAGTCTGAGTGTTCCTACAGCAAGTGTGTTTAACATGCACTTCTTCCTATGACTCTGAGGCATGATATGCATACTCAGACTGTCTTGGCTATTATAATTGAATATATATTGTTTCAAGCACAACATTTAAGGCAGGTCAGAGACAGTAGAGACTAATTTTTTGAGTAAAAATATATCCCACACTGTTCTGTGGCTATGGAGCGTTTGGTATGACACTATTCATATGAATTTACGTGAACAGGAACAGTTCTTAATTCACACACCTCCCCAATCATACAGTGAAGATGACTTTTGACTTTCAGCATTAAAACTGAAGGATTGACAGCATCTCAACTGGAGGTCACAATCAGGGTTAAGTAGGCACTTTTCAGCATATACATTTTTATTCACAACATCCCCAGTTCCTTTGCCCCCTCTTGTCAGTTTCACTTCACTCCCTGGTGTAAAATTAACATGGAGCAGGGCAAAGCTAAGTAGGAATGGAAAATGGAAGTGATTAGGAGCAGCATGAACTTAACAGGCAAGTTTTAGGTGTGTTGCCAGTTTAAAAAAAGCCAAATTGCAGAAGCTTTTCTTAAAATGTGGCATAGTATGTGATCATGGAGTCAAAGATTATATCATAATGCATGCACACAAGGAGGCCAAATTAAAATTGCACAAATCTTGCATTTCCTAATTTTTGAGAGTTGATTTTGCAACCTTAACAATGTTCTTTTAACATAGCTTTTGTAATTATTTATACGGTGCTCACAATGTGCTAGATACTGTACTGACATAAAGGAAGACAGTCCCTGCCCTAACGAGCTTGACTTGTTCACAAGCCTGGAACTCCTTATGCTATTCAGCTTGGGCTGTGCCCTCGATTACTTCAGCCATCCTTCTGCCTGTTTTTGGGAAGGGTATCACTGTCTCTTTGCACTTGCTGACAGGCTGTTAACAGTACTCCTCCCTCACATTCTTCGAGCTCAGGTTCAGATTCCCACCAAGTCATCCAAGACCAGGTAACCCCAACACAATAGTCGCCATAGCCCATCTCACTTTTCAAGTTAAAACATAGTTTATTGTTGTGAGATACAAAATAAAAGGGAATTGCAAACAAAATAAGAGGTCATAAATAGACAATAAATACTGTGAGACCAATTTCCATGAGAAGTATAGCTATCTGGGCTCTGCGCTTTTTGACCGGCATTAGTTAAACCCTTACATATTATACAGGTCTTTTTGTGGGGACTCGGCTGTTGCAAATGTTCTTGTAAACCTTGTCTGCACTAGGAATTGTATCTGTTCCTGACAATAGATGATGTCTGCAACAGGGGTAGTTGAACCAGCACTTTAAAAAACAACATACATTCAACTATGACGGCTGACAGGACCAAATTATGTTTAGCACATTTTCAAAACCATTGCTGTGGCATGCTCTTTGCAATAGGAGAATAAATAGCTTCCTTCACAAATCCTGAAGCTGCCACTAAGGGTCTGTCTACATGGCAAAAATAACCCTGCAACAGCAAATCACAGAGCCCAGGTCTACAGACTGGGGCTCATGCGATGGTCCTAAAAAACAACCATGTAGATGCCCCAGCTCTGCCTGGAGCTTGGACTCTGAAACCTAATCTCTTCCCCAGGCTTCAGAGCCCAAGCTCCAGCCCAAGCTGGAATGTCTACACGGCTATTTTTAGTGTCACAGTATGAGCCCAAGTTTATAGTCCCAGACTCGGATACTCGCTGCTGCGAATGGGGGGTGTGTGTTTGGGATGGAGAGGAAGGTGGCCATGTCGGTGTACGCTAAGGTCAACTGGCATATAAAATGACTTTCCAATGAAGAACAGATTTGATAGTTATACTACACCTCCCACATGCACATGGTGGACCATCTTAAAAACATTCTTTGCTGTCACATCTTCTTCAAGGAAGGCAATGATCGTTTGTGTAGAAACCTGCATATGTTTTGTCAAATGATAAGAAAAGTGCCTGGATTGAAGATTTAATGGAGTCTTTCCTACAAGAATGTACTAAGGGCCCTTCTAAAAATCTAGAAAAGTGCTTGAAATGTTTCTTTCTATGGATATATACCAGGCAGCTGCTTGTCAGGCATCCTTTGTACGTTGTCACTGTAAATGTATTTATTCTTAATTTGACCCAAGCAAAGGCTTAGGTTGACAGATTGAATAATGAAGAAAAATGCAAATGATTCCAGGCTGAAACTTTCTAGCTTGATGGAAAATTGGCGTGAGCAGCAAAGAGCATCTTGGGAGTTACAGGAAAGCTTACGGAGTTCACGTATGGGAGCATCCAGTGTCAAAGAATTCCTGCTCTCTTTCCCTTCCATAGGAAGCTATAACTCTATGCTAATAGAGCAGGAGAGACAGAAAAGGTTTACATCCTCTCCCAAATAACGTATCAATTTCTAAACTCACACTGCAAAATAGAAGGTTGTAACAGGAAAGTACCAAAGAAAAAATAAACTGACAAATCAAGAAAGCAATGGGAAAATAGGAGTTATCTGTTTCTGCCTGTATCATTTATTTTTGGATTCTTCTTGATTTAAAATTTAACAGTTAAACAAAATCTATGCTGTAATAGTGAATCCTGAAGATCTAAAATTAGTATATAGTAACATTCTATAGTAATAGATCATGTTAGAGTAACTCATAAGACTGGTGCTATTACATTATGCTATGAAAACAATGTATTTGACTTACTCAATCAACTACTTATTTAACAGACACATATAAATTTTTAGATTAACAGTTACACCATAAAAACACTTAAGCCTTAAAATGCAGAGATTCATAAAACTGTTGTGTATCTAAGTGATCTACAGTCTTACCAGCAGTAGTCCAATAGATGCGGGGGCAGAACAGGAATGTAAACATGTTGCCAGAACATTGGGTAGAGCATAGCTGCAGACCCATGAATGCAGGCAGTTAACTGAAAGATATAAATCAAAACAAGATCATAAATAAGATAAAAGTTAAGCTTAAAAGAAATGGCTGGCCAAAAAAACAAATAAATCAAAGTAAAATAAAATAATCGGTTAGAAGTAGCAATTGTTTTTCTCTCTGAAGATTTGATTACAGAACATACATTGCACTGGTAACAAATGCCAGTGATGGGTGGAGTAATACTGGTTCATGATGATTGTTGTTTGACTTAATTTTGTTAATATCAGAGTATATTTTGCCCAACACACACAACCTGAAGACAGCATTTCACATCTTCCTCAAAGCAACAGAAGCAGAGAAACAAAATCAGGGCAGAAGGGAAGAGAGAGGCAATAAAAAATGGCAGAAAAAGCCTGATCCTGGCAATTTCCACCTAGTGAGTAGCTTAGAGATGTAATGAAACAACAGCATAAATATTAAGGAAGGGGGGAAAAAAAGCTGTTACCTCAATAGTACAGTAGGAACTTGGGACTAATGAATCGTAAACAGCATGGGTTTCTCTAAAACAATTCACGCCAAGCAAATTGATCATTTTGGCTACAATTACTGAATAAGCGGGTAAAAGACAGAGTGTGTTCCTGGACTTCAGCATTTGATCTACTCACTATCACAATTTTTCATTAAAAGTTAATTCAAATTGGCTTGGACATTGACAGAAACTGAGAACTAAAGATAAATGGCAATCAAGCTGTGGGAAGGTGCCTACTAGGGTGCTGGAGGAGTTGATTTGGGTCCCAACCTTAAAACACAAGAAAGCAGAAAAGGTCAAAACCCTGCATGAGCAGGAAGTAATATTAATATTAATAATTATTAGCATTTGTATTACTATAGCACTTAGGAACCCTAGTCATGGACAATCATCCCACTGTGTGTTAGACACAGTACACACACAAAACAAAAAGTCCCTGGCTCCAAAGAGCTTACAATCGAAGAATAAGAGAAGAGACCACAGAGGCATACAGACAGATAGTGGAATACAAGGAAACAATTAGACAGTATTGGTCAGCATAGCAGGCAGTGAATGAAGGGATTTATCCTGGAAAATAAAGCTAATACAAACTTGTTTTGGGGAAACAATTCAAAATTCAGATAAATCAATGCAAATGGAGACAGATACTTTGAAAAAAAGTTATACTGAAAGAGAGCAAGGGATGATTGTGGACACCAAACAACCTAGATAAGAGCTATCTTCTCATTTGGGAGCTGCACACAAAGAGGTATCATGGCCCAGGATGACGTCATGTCCCTTGTGAGCACATACCTAGAATAACACTCAGCTGATAGTACAAGAAATAATTTAAATGAAATTAAAAGAAATGCAGCAAAATGTTTAAAGGACGGGAGGAACAGACTTCTGAGGAAAGACAGAGTCAAATACATACAGTTTGACTAAATGACGACAAAGTAAAGACAACACTCTCTATAAAAAGAACGAGGAGTATTTGTGGCACCTTATGGACTAACAAATTTATTTGGGAATAAAACCCACTTCATCAGATGCATGGAGTGGAAAATATAGTAGGAAGACACACACACACACCATGAAAAGATGGGGGTTGCCATACCAACTCTAATGAGACAAATCAATTAAAGTGGGCTATTATCAGCAGGAGAAAAAACATTTGTAGTGATAATCAGGATGGCCCATTTCAAACAGTTGACAAGAAGGTGTGAGTAACAGTAGGGGGGAAAATTAGCAAGGGGAAATAGTTTTTAGTTTGTGTAATGACACATCCACTCCCAGTCTTTATTCAAACCTAATTTAATGGTGTCCAGTTTGCAAATTAATTCCAGTTCTGCAGTTTCTCATTGGAGTCTGTTTTTGAAGGTTTTTTGTTGAAGAATTGTGACTTTTAGGTCTGTACTTGAGTGTCCAGGGAGGTTGAAGTGTTCTCCGACTGGTTTTTGAATGTTATAATTCTTGACGTCTGATTTGTGTCCATTTATTTTTTTGCGTAGAGACTGTCCGGTTTGGCCAATGTACATGGCAGAGGGGCATTACTGGCACATGATGGCATATATCACATTGGTAGATGTGCAGGTGAATGAGCACCTGATAGTGTGACTGATGTGATTAGGTCCTATGATGGTGTCCCTTGAATAGATATGTGGACAGAGTTGGCAATGGGCTTTGTTGAAATGGGCCATCCTGATTATCACTACAAAAGTTTTTTTTCTCCTGCTGATAATAGCCCACCTTAGTTGATTTGTCTCGATAGAATTGGTATGGCAACGCGCATCTTTTCATGTTCTCTTCCTTCTGTATTTTCCACTCCATGCATCTGATAAAGTGGGTTTTCGCCTACAAAAGCTTATGCTCAAATAAATTTGTTAGTCTCTAAGGTGCCACAAGTACTCCTCATTCTTTTTGCTGATACAGACTAACACAACTATCACTCTGACACACTCTCTATGTGTATCTAAAAGGTGTACACTCCAAGGACATGCAGGAGTTTAGGGTGACCTACAGACATAACGGAATGAAATAAAACAAAGGGAAAGTCAGAATGAACATTAGGAAGCTTGTCTTAACTGTGGGACTTATTAGGTTGCAGAGTAGTCTCTAGAAGGCAGTGGAGTTATCTGCAACTGGACAAGCCACTGAGTTATATATTGTACTACAGGGAACAAGTGATTGGCAGAGGAAATGGTCTAGGAGAGCTAACAGATCATTGTCTCTAATTTCAATTCTTAAACTAAGACTTACCTTGCAACACAACAAGGCACAACAGGCTGCCCCATCAGAATTCCATGTTGGGGAAATAAGTCTCAATTGTGAATCTAGTTTCTGTGGTTCGTGCCAGAGCCTTTAATGTATTTTCAATGCAGTTTTTGTTGGCTTGTTTTAACACATGGATAACTGTTAGTATGTGAACAACAAAACCTGTTTTTGGAGTTAACGTGTGGCTGATTGGGCATCAAGAATGAAGACAGGGACTATATTTTAAACACGTCTCATTTTTAGCCCATGGACTAAAACCTACTGAAGTCTAGGGATGAAACAGATTTGGATAAGCTGCGAGGATACAAGAGGAAATACTGAGACTCTCTGGAAGGGAGCCAAGGCTCTGTGCACCATGATACAGCCACACAAAACCAGTAGTGTTTTTTTAATGGCAAAAATGTAACCATAAAGGTGAATAAAAATAGACTTTACAATTTACAACTCAAAAAACAGATGTGGTTTTTTCTTCTTTCTTCTTCAATTTTTTGAAAATCACTCCCAGGTTGAGACCCTGTATGCCACGTATAAGCCCACAGTTGACTTTTATGACTGAGCTATATACCACTATGTTAGAAAGCCAAAGCCTTACGATATACACTATAGCTAGAGGAGAGATGTTAGAATATTTAACATTATTATATTTAAAATAAATAAATAATCTACCATAGTTACAGAACCCAGTACTGTAGTGCAACCCTGTGAAAAGTATTTGCCGATCTCATGGAATATGAATCCCTGCCTGTTTTGTGCCATTAGAGATCCATCTGTCTTGATTATTAGGGCCTCAGACTCTCCATTTCCTAATAAATTTACACTGGGATTCAGAGACTTATTGCTGATCACAACATCAAGAAGAGTTTCCCTAAACCTCTGACTGCTAGAAGCTGGGACTGGACGACAGAGGATGGATCACGCGATAATTTGCTCTGTTCAGTTCATTCCCTCTGAAGCATCTGGCACCGGCAACTGTCAGAAGATAGGATACGGGGCTAGATGGACCATTGGTCTGACACAGTATGGTCATTTTTATGTTCTTAAGGGTTACAGCAATTAGGTGAAGGAGGGAAACACACCATTTTCTATAATATTTCTGATAACTAAGACAAGAAAATATCTAAGGCCTTGGCTACACTTACCAGCTAGTTCGACGGCTGGAAATCGAAGTTCTGGGTTCGACTTATCGCGTCTAGTCTGGACGCGATAAGTCGAACCCGGAAGTGCTTGCCGTCGACTGCGGTACTCCAGCTCGGCGAGAGGAGTACCGCGGAGTCGACGGGGGAGCCTGCCTGCCGCGTGTGGACCAAGGTAAGTTCGAACTAAGGTACTTCGACTTCAGCTACGTTATTCACGTAGCTGAAGTTGCGTACCTTAGTTCGAATTGGGGCGGGTAGTGTAGACCAAGCCTAAGAAGCAAATAGTATGCAATAGTATCTAATAGTATCTAATAGTATGCAAAACCCTGAGAAAGGGGATGGGAGGATTTTCTTGTCACCTATAAATGAGGCAATGGGAGAGGGTTAACCTTAAAATAGGACTGAACCATACAAAAAACCAATTGATTCTTTGGGATGTAATCAGCACAAAAATCCAAGGGTCCAAAAGTATTCAGTGTATCATACAAGAGTAATAACGTAGCAGTTTTAGCAATGTTTACGAGGGTATCACTTAGCGGTGTCTGACCTCTGCTTCTATGTTTAGGCCTCTCTCTATATTTTTACCCAGGCTGCACCCCATGAAGACTACTACTTTTGCTTTTCTATGTAGGTTTGTATAAGGTCACCTGTTATGTGGTATCTGTGAGTCTTCGAATGTCAGTAACTTGCCTTTATTAACAGAGGAACATGTGTATACAGGAAAAGTGAGGAGTCAAAGCCCTAGCTGGCTGCAAGAATTCTTTATGATACTGTGCCGTGAGAGCTCGTTTGGTGATTTTCCAAGTGTAACCAGTTTGTTGGAATCTCAAAACCTTTCTTTCCTGTTAACTTACTTAAATAGATACCATGCTTTTTGTGGATAGTGCACAGTGTTATTAAGAAAGAATCCCCAGTAAACACTCACTGTATTGGTTCAGTTCTAATTCTTAAAAACGTTCTTCAGTAACGTGGATTTGTCTGTCCTTGTGCTAGTCTCCATATGCCTGTTTCCCATCTTGACCATGTTTTATCAGTTTACCTGTTCTATTCCTTACGCACCACTCAAAACGAGACATTTAGGGGAAAGCACTATTCTAATACTAAGAACTTTATATAGTGCTGAAATGTACAGTGCACTTGTAAAAACATACAATAAGACACTCTCTGCTCTCGAGAGCTCACAATCTAACACAGCATTTCACAGCCAAAAGGGGTTTTAAAATTATTATTAGACTGTGATCTATATCACTGCCCTTGCATGTTGACCAGATCTTCAAGTATACGCATCTGTATTCATATTTCTTGTGCTGCTGTGCACAGATTGGTAGATTCACAATTATGGTAAAACACAGTTCTCCTTTGGAAACAGAAGGACATTTTTTTAAATTAGTAAATGGAGGAAACTACAGATTTGGAAGTTTGGTCCATATGCTTGACCAAAGCTCTTGGATATGGAAACTGGAATAGAATAGAAAACAGGCTTTTAAGCAAGACTGATGTCTAGATACTATAAATACAGATGCAGCTAGTTTGTAGATTTTTAGTACTTCCTGGACTATTTTAGATAATGCAGCAAGAATAGCATTTCCCAGTCTATTTTCACTTCTGGACCCAAATCAGGAAGTGCAATTATCCCTTCACCCCTCATATCACACTTCCTTGAAAAAAATCAGGAGCAGTTAAATATTTAGGTTTGATTCAAGTTTTGACCAAAGGGTTGGGTTACTTTTTCTGGACCCATTCACCCATCCCCACTTTCAGGTTGCAAACTAACAGTGGTTTACCAATGACTCTATCGAAGTTTATTTTATGTCCCTGAACGCTGAGATAAATCTGTTAAAAAATTCGCATTTAGGGGCATATTCTTAGTAGCCCCACCAACACTAATGGAGATCAAGCAGCTACTGCATCATGCCATGAGCTGAGAATATGTTTGTTAAACTAACACTTTGCCTGTATTTCTAAGTATCTATAATTTTCCTGGTAGAGGAACATTAATCAATTTGAAAAGCAAAGCTCATTGTTGATTTATTTTTAATTCTCTTTGAATCACTTGTAGGGACATGTGAGGTTGGGTTTGTAAAAGCAGAACTGTTATCATCAGCATTTAGCTTAAATTGGGTGGTGTCAAAACCCTGTTTCAAGTAACAAAAATGACACAGATCTTCTCTTCAGACTAATGTATAATATTAATACTTCGCTGTAACCTTTAATGCATTACGAAGTGGAATGTGAGGACAGTGAAGTCACTTGTCACTTATAAAATTGAGCTTTTGAAATGTCACATCATATCATTAGCTACTGATCCATGAGTTACATAGTCACATTTCTGCATAGCCTGGAAGAATCCACTTACATTTATACTTTTGACTGAAAAAATACACAATTTAGACTGAAGGCAACATTGTATCGGCAAACAACATTAAAAATTGTTGAATTGGTTTAGAAAGGATATTTTAATTATCGGAGTACAAAGCATAAAATGTAAAGAAAAGGTTTGGGGAAAAGTAATCTTTAAGAGTAATTTTTCTCCATTCTTTTAGGTAAATGTTTTATATTCTATCATTTATTTTTGTATGGATTCCAAAGCTATTCTAGAAACATTTTCACAAACTATTACTGAAGTGCATGCTAGAGAGACTTTACTTCTGTTAGATACTTCATGTACACAAAGTATACATAATTTGTTTAATATTGTTTCAAAAGCTAGTAATGAAAGATGTGCACGTTTGAATTTGCATCTTAAATCTTAAATTTCAGTGCAAGAAAATGATCCCATCAAAAATCATACTCAGGGTATGTGTACACTGCATGCTTCTTTCGGCAACGTGCAGTGTACATACCTGAATAGCCCAGCAAGCATAGATATAAGTAGCCGTGTAATTGCTGAGGCATGGCGTAGGCAAGTAAAGACACTTAAAGGGTGAGGTCTGATCTCAAGTACCCTACATGGTTCTCTCTTTGCCCAAGACATGTCTCCCTCTCCACATGGCTATTTTTAGCAATGTAGTATCCTGCTGCTTCTCACCTGCTGGAGCCTTTCCCTGCTACAGGAAAAGACTCCAGCAATGAGGAAAGGCTACGGCAGGCCAGAGGCAGTGGGGAAAGGATCTATTGCGGGGAGGCAGTAGGGAAAGGCTTGGCCTTTCCCCACCGCTTCCTCCCGCAAGAATCTTCCCCTCCTGCAGTGAAGGGCTCCAGCAGCAGGGAGCTTTCCCAGCGGCCTCCCTTCTGCCGGAGCCTTTCACTAATGTGTAGCTACACACCACAGTGCGGACATGGTGTGCTTTTCATTGCAACATGTAGCTATGCTTACACCACATGCCACTGCCAGTGGTGTCGTATAGTGCAGACATAGACTTAGTGGGAAAATAAAGAAGCCAGTATGTGTAAAATTTGCCTAAAGTAATTAGACATGATGAATATTCATCAGAAAGCAATTATCAATCCTATGTAATGAGATTTTGCCCTCAAGCTTTTGAATATCCTAGGATAGTAAACAAAACTACATCAGCTAGTTAAATTACAGCACCACACAAATCAGCACCTTATTCTACATGTTGTAAAACAAGACACTAACCGTGCAGTGACACATAAACCAAGTAAAAACTTTGTAAGAACTACTTTAAATGATCTAAATATTAGTATAACTAACTAACAGCTAAAAACAATTACTAGAAAACAGGAGAAACTAAAAAAAAAAAAAAAGCCAATCAAGATTCCGAGCATGGAGGAAACATCCCTATGTAAGCAGCTAGCCAGGGAAAGGAAGGAATGGAGGCATTTGGGGGCTGCACAGCTTATCCTTACATCGGCTCTGACCTCTCAGTACCACAATGGGCTATTTGTGCGGTCCCAATGGGATCTGTTATCATAGAAGGTTCCCAAAGCTGAAGAGCACCATTCCATGGCCGTGAGTATGCAAGCACCCTACAAACAGGAATATGGAGAAGCTACCTTGAAAAATGTGTAATGTACTATAACTTCATGCCAGGCGTTAAAGCCCCACCACATAATTTCATTAAATTTCCTCTTTGATTCAGGTTAAAAAAAAAAGCCAGACACAATTCAAATGATACTGCCCTAGTGTGGTGTTAATTGTAAAAGCCTAAATGATATGGGGAGAGAATGCTGCATCACATCTCCTGGTAGATAGTGTTAATTTAAAACATCATAGCCACTGACATCAATTGAGTGAAACATACTGAGGAAGCATTGTCACCAGGACAAAACTGACTAACCTATGTCACCAACTGACTTCTAGTAATATATTAACACCTATACAAGAGAATATGGAAATATTCAGGAGAGAGATTATGTCACCATGCAGAGCTTATGCCACTATGTTAATTTTACACAATTTATATACTCTAACATTTAGGCACCATTCATTATCATCATGTTCCTATTATGCCTCTGGCATTTAGGGCAGTGACGAAGCTCCTCCACCCCTGTCTGTTTCTGGCAAGTCTTTCAATGGTTCCCCAGCTGTGCCTCAGGCTTTTCAGCTCAGCTTCCACAGCTCTTCGCCATGTTGTTTTCGGGCAGCCTCATTTTCACTTGCCTTCGGGTGTCCATCTTATTGCTATTTTGGTGATGGAATCAGTTTTCATCCAAAGTACATGGCCAATCCATCTCCAATGCCTCCTGACGATGGTGCTCGTATCTTCTTGGCTGCACTGTGTGAACAGGTCTTGGTTTGAGATTGTTCTGGGCCAAAAGATACAGAGGATTTTTCTGAGGCAGGTTGTATGAAATGAAGACAGTTTGGACATGTCATACTTTCTTATTCCTCAGCATTCTGCACTATAAAGTAGTGTTGAAAGTACTGATAAATCTTGAGTTTGGTTTTGGTGCTGTATTTTGATGATTTCCAGACTGTATTAAGTTCCTGAATGTGTTCCTGGCTTTACTGATTCTGTTCTGGATGTACTGGACTGTTCCACCATCCTGGCTGATGGTGCTGCCCAAGTATGTGAATCTTTCTACACTGGTGAGAATATGATCCTCTAGCCGTACTGGTGATGGTGAGGCACTATTAAAATGTTATGATAATGCCTCTTGGCATGTCTTCTGTGTACACCGCATTACCCGGTCGATGGCAATGTTGAAGAGGATTGCAGACATGACATACCCCTGATGTACTCCTGTTTTGACTTCAAAACTGAACTTACTGTGATCAACACTGCATGTAAAGTTGGAATAGAAGTTTTTGATGATGTTCATTATACGGAAAGGAATTCCATATGCCCACAGAATGCGTCATAGGCTGGTCCTGTGAATGCTATCAAAAGCCTTCTCAAAGTCAATTAAGTTTATGTAGAGTTGTCGTTGCCATTCTAAGCATCGTGCTATTATGTTTCATAAAGTGAAGATCTGGTCTGTGCATCCATGCCCTTACCAAAAACCAGCTTGCTCTTTTCTGAGAACATTATCAACTGCCTCTGATATACGCTGGACTGTGATCTTATACAATATCCGGCTTGGCACAGATAAAAGTGTGATACCACGCCAGTTATTACAATCACTAAGAGCTCTTTTCTTAGGCACTATTACATGAATTTAAAGGTATATCAAAAGTCCCACAATAAAGAGGAACAAAGCTCTTAGTAGCCACCATTCAGTGAAGCTGGAAAAGCCCAACAGCTATGCAACAAGAGGAAAAACCCGATAGCTCTGCTTTCCAGCAGACACAGATATGATCATTCCACAACAACAGCGTAAGAGAGGAAGGGATAAAAAAACTGCACAGAACACTGATCACGTTCTGCATCTTTACTCGGTGAGCTGTTTTAACAAAGGTGTCTAAATGAGGCATTAACTAGAGTGTTTGGTTTTTAACTAACAGAGAAAGTTTGTCTATTGATAAATACTTTGAAAATAGAGGGCAGGAAAAATTAAATATATTGCTGATGTAATAAATATTTGGAAGATAACAATGACCAATTTTCAGCAACACCAGCGACTCTACTGTTTTTAATAAGAAAGTGATGACTCATCCATGGCATGAGGACTGAAGAGAATTGTATTTCTTGTTATGAAGTGCCACACAGGAACATGGTAGCTGGTTGTTTCCGCTAAGAGTTTTGTATAAGGTAGGTGTATCAATGAACCATCAAAACTTCACATCAACACATTGGGGTTGGTTCTGTCAGAAGCATCTGCAAGGAGACAGGCTGGAAATATCAAATTATTCCATGTAGACGTCTCAATTGGTTCCTGGCCAATGGGAGCTGCGGAGCTAGTGCTCAGGGCGGGGCAAGTGCGCAGAACTGCCTAGTTGTGCACTGCCTAGGCAAAGCAGGGACAGGTCGCTGCTTCCGGGGAACCGCCTGGGGTGAGCACCAACACCCCAAAACTCCTCCTCTGCCCCAACCCCTTGCCCCGAACCTCCTCCTGCACCCAAACTCCCGTCTAAAGCCCACGCACCGGACCCCCTCCCGTACCCCTGCACCCAAACTCCCTCCCTCTTCGTTAACCGGAATTTTTCACTTACCAGTACCCTCCATTCCCCCAACATGCTGGATAAAAAAGCTTTTACTGTAGTAAAGCAAATGCACAACACAATTCCCGACTTGCACCATGAGACTGGCAAGTTCCCAAGCAAGAACCTCTATGTAATTTCCTAAAGTTCTGTGCATACTATGACTTTGATGTGTATTCTCCAAAGCATTAAGAGACATCTGGAAAAAACTGTTTAAGAAGTCTTTTTCATTTAAAAATAGCTTCAGGGAGCATCAATTTGATTATTTCCTATTATGATAACTTAAGATTTTAAAACTTAGCAACAAAAAGATTAACTAAACATGATGCTCAATATTGAAGACATCTGAGGGTAAGCTGTCATTTATTTCTGAGATGTAATCCTACCTTCTATCTGGCATGAAACCAAATTGCACCACCCTGGGTAGACACCAGGAGTGCCCTTCAATTTTGCCAAGATAATGGTTACTAAAGAAATAGCTTAGTTGATGCAGAACTCATTTGATTAGTGACTGTTATACAGAAAACAAGCTGTTAATAATAAGACAACCTGAGAAATGACAGACTGTCAAAGCTATAGGATTTCAGCAGGTTAAAATGAGATCAGTTCCACTACCTCAGTTCCCTACAGCAGCTGCAGGAGAATCATGCAAAAATACAGCCAGTTGAGACATATAAACTGATCACTGGCATAACTCACTTTTAAAATTTCACATTTAAAATTCAAAAGTTGTTGTGTGTGTAAATGAATCAACAGAAGGGTTTTTGTGATTCTTATTCAGAAAAATTAAAGACTGATGACACAACATGGAGCAATTTCCAAATGTGTTTTGTTGCCTTTCTCTAGATGTCTCATTGTGTGCACTTATTATTGTATTAAGATTGCAATGTGAGATTTAAAAATGGAATTTATACTGGAAACATCAAAACATCTTGACTATTTATAAGTCCAACCATTCTAAATTTACTCAAGTTACCAGCATAACACTGAAAGGCATTTAAGGGCTCTGTGATGGAGTAGAACTCCCATAGCAGGTTGTGGATGCAGGTTAAGATTGAGGTGCTTTGGCAAAGTTGTCAGAGAAAGTGGGATAGTGCTCATGGGAAGGAAGAGGTGGTGTCTTGCAAGGCAAGACTAAGGTGCTGGCAATCTAATTTCAAGGGGTGCTGAACAGGTGAGAGAGAGAAGCATGCACACCTCTTCATTGCACCATGACTGTCCATAGCCAGTTCTATTAGGCACACACTACCATTTTCACGAGTGACATGTTCACTTATTTTTAAAATGTTGGAACTTAGAGAATGTATCTTAGTGCATTTTACCTTTATGAGATGGTTATGGACAGAACTGGCTGACAAGCTCTCAACTCGTAGAAAGGGACAGAATTTGCTATTTATGTCAGAACGATGTTTCTTCTCTGCGTGAATAGTTGCTTAAAGCTGGAAATATCCTGGTTGTGGATAAATTAACCTCAACAAAAAGTAACCAGGTGTGGGTACTTTTAGGAATTAGACCCACTTTGTGAATTTCTCCAAGAACCACCAGGCTGCTTACTTTGGCCATCTTTTCTATATTCTATATTTATACTGCATGTATTACAGTGAATAGTTATAACAACTTATTAGGGCAGGGCTGTAAGGGCAAGCTATGTGAAACTTAGAATACTGGCTAGAAGATGTACTGCACTTCCTCTCTCTTTCAGTTACAACATGCAAACACAAAGAGGCCTTTGCTATATGCATGCACTCAGTTTTATGCATTCTGGATTAATTTGGTCTTTGTACGAGGAATTAGATCACAAAATGAATAGTTAAAATTCAGCTTGTGAATACTCAGTAAAATTCACAGTTCAGCATTTAGTGTTTTGAGGAGTGAATTATGTTGCCAGTTGAAAAAAAAAAACCATGCAAAATGGCAATAACTTTCCACGGGTTCAATGACAAACAATCCACACGTAATAATTAATAGGTTAGATCTCAGCACTTAATTACCCCAAATCTTATTTAACTTGCCAATATTAAGAGCTCTTCAATCATTTCAGGAGACATTGGAGCACAAGATATTTCATTCCACTTTTAAGGTTTCTGCTTATTCTTCTCTACTTTACTTGATATTACATTGAAATCATAAGTGTTAAACAAATTAATTGCAAACAGTTCCATTTTTTAAAAAACAAGATCCTGAGTGTACTTTGAGAATTCGCAGAGTTTGGTAAGTTTCCAGTTACAAGGTCTTGGCTTCTGCTGAGCACAGTTTGAAATAAAATAATGCAGCTTGTTCCTACTGCTGGATCATGCAGAGCCGAGTGTGCAGGCAAGGAATCACTGGCTCTCACCCAAGACTTCAAACCTGGCTTAAACTGTCACTCCAATCTCAGTGCAGTGTATATATATAGTTGTAAGATACAAATGTATAGTAAGGCTAACTCTCCCCCGAAGAGCCAGATATGCTTTTATCTTGGACAGAGGCAAAGAAAGAGAAATAGGAGAAAGATGATAAGGAAGGAAAACACAAGCCTACTTGTGAAAGAGCTTATTAAGGAAAGCAAAGTGACAAGTAAGTAATGCTTCTTTCCAGCCTACCTTACCAAGGGGTGGATCATGCCAACGAAGCGCACAGGCTCTATAGTTGGGAGACCCTTACCTTACATTGATGCCGCCCCATCCCCCTTCCAAATTTATAATACTACGTTTATAAATCACTTTTCCCTGAACCAACCCCACCTCCTCCATGCCCACACAAACTGATATACATCCTTGTCCTGGGTCTGTAGCTTCGCTCACTCTGACCCTATGGCAAAACCATAACGTTGGGTGTATATAAAAGTGCACTGCATAGGTCTGTCTATCTAACAGTTTTCTATAAAGTCCATCATTGTAGTGTTTAAGTGCTATTGGTTCTTTATGGGTTTTGGTCACAAAAGTCTGAAGTTGTTAGAATATCCCATAGATTACAATGAATCTTCTGATCTCATATTCCTTTCTTAACTAGAGAGATTATTATTTCTATCTGGAGATGGAATACAAACAGGGTTTGTTCTCTCCCCCCCCACACCCCAATATGTACATGTTTTTTTTTATGGTATTGGTAGGTATTCTTTCAGCAGTATTTTCTGGCAGTCTACGATGCAGTTATAATCTTACACAATCAAAATCAGACCTTTAAGAGGCCAGATACCATACAAAATGGGAATAGGTGCTCTAACTTTAGAAAGAGCCTTTCAAGTATTTAGGCTACAGCATTAGAAGGCAACATTTAGTTAACCATCCTCTGTTTACCATTCATAACAGAAACAATCAATACCCATTTACAGAGCAAAGAGAATGAAAACTTAACATTTTCTTTTATACATAAAATCACGATCTTATTGACTGATAAAACTTCAAATGCATAATGCTAAACTTTGAACTAAATCAGGCTGGGTGTTTTGGTATTGATATGCAGCCATTTTTAGAAGAGACAGCACTTTGGAGTGCTCAGCAGCTTTCATCTTTCAGATGCTTGATGGAACCTAAGTAGCATTAAGCCTACATCTTATCAAACAAAATTGCGAAAAATATGGTTCTCTAACGTGTTAGAGCCCACCATCTGGATTCATCAAGAGAAGGTCACCAGAAGTTCTGTCTGAAAGTATCATTTATCTATTTTTCTTTCAAATAAGTGCATGAAAAAGGACTTCACTAACATGGTGTAAATGTTATTATACAGCATCCGTATCAAGAGAAAAACTTTTTCATTCAAACACTTGAGAGGCCAGAGAACCTCAGAAAAGTCATCTTTGCCATGGGATTTTCCACAGCCCAAGCACAGTCATAAACGTATTGTTTTTTATTTATACACACCTGATTTCTGGCTAAAAAATTCTGTATATATACATACATACAATCACACAGAATTTTTTTAGCCAGAAATCAGGTATTAGCCAGAATACATCCTGACAGCATACATTTACTTCTCTGTTCTGCAATTCCCTGCTTGTGTCTGCTTATGCCAATGTACATAATGATTGTATGGCTATTAATGATTCCAGTGATTTGCGATTATTTCTCAGTATGCCAACCATGCCTCATCACTGGCCCTTTGTCATATTCATTTATACAATAAATCCAACTTTAGTACAATATTCCTGCCACCCTACAAACAGTTTTAAATCAGTGATTACGCAAATTCTAGTTATCCCAGATGATCTCCAGCGTAACTGGCACTTTTTAAAATGAATTGTCAAGAGAATATTCTGAAATTTACTTACAGTGCTCAGTTTACTACAGCAGATGAGGATGCGGCGTTCATATAGCATACTAGCGTAGAGATGCAGCATGTTGTTGACATCGACGGCTACAAAATACTCTGTCAGATTTCTCTAGGAAGAAAGATGAGAGTGTTTTTGAGAAAAACTTTACAAATACAAATATCTTCAAGACAGAAGAGAACCTAAACTTCATCCTTCAATCAAACCACCACCAGAAAGTGACCTAGCGGAAGAAAGCAATAGGTCAGCTCAAGTCTGAGGTGATTTTGCTGCTACAGCCGGGGCTTAGTTTTGTTATTTTTTAATTAACGTTCCCAAATGCTCAGATTTCAGAAAGTTACACAGTTTAGTGTGATTTCACTCTCAACTCCTGCAACTTAAATATTGAATGAGGAGATTTTTTGTGAGGAACATGGGTTCTCTGATGCACACAAAATATATTCCTGAAACCTGACAGTAGCCACAAATTACAGCTACTGGAGATTTCTTATTCAGCTATCTGAAATTAGCTGAGCAGATAAAAATCTGCTAATGGCACTCCAGAGCAACCGTGATAATGGGGAATTACACCAGAAGCATTTAAAATACAATAAAAAAAGATTAAACTAATATTCAGCACGTATGTAGTATTTTGTGAACGTTAATACTCCCATCACCCTGGGAAGGGGAATCAGAAAGCATCCCTCTACTAGAAATTGGGAAACTGAAGCAAAGGAGAGGGGAAGCATCTTTTGCCATACCACAGAGCATGTCCATCTCAGAGACAGAATTAGAACTCAAATGCCCAATTCCCAGTCTAGTGCTCAGCCTATGTATTTATTTTGGCTTATATTACAACAAAAAAGCACCCTATCCAACCTCTGCATGCTCACTAAAAATGTAACATACAGAGTGAAACATTAGATACACCTCTCACACAAACACAAAAAAAGGAGGGCAGAGCCAAGGGTCCTTGGCCACTACCCCTCCACTGCAATGTCTATTGCTGGATGTAGAGTGAATGGCAGAAGGAGAGGTTATTCACCTTGTGCAATAAACGAAGCTCTTTGAGCTATTTAAATCTGAAATGTCACAGTATTGTAACTGTAGGGGTCCTGACTCAAAAAGGAGTTGGGGGGGGGTCACAAGGTTATTGTAGAGTGGGTGAGGGGGTTGCGGTACTGCTACCCTTCCTTCTGTGCTGCTGCTGGCAGTGGCACTATCTTGAGAGCTGGACAACTAGAGAGCAACGGCTGCTGGCCGGGAGCCCAGCTCTGAAGGCAGAGGTGCCACAAGCAGCAGCACAGAAGGAAGGATGGCATGGTATGGTATTGCCACCCTTACTTCTGCACTGCTGCCTTCAGAGCTGGACCCTCGGTCAGGAGCCGCCACTCTCTGGCTACTCAGCTCTGAAAGCAACGCAGAAGTAACGGCGGCATCCTAAAATAACCTTGTGACCCCTCTGCAACTCACTTTTGGGTCAGAACCCCCAATTTGAGCAACACTGGTCTCCCCCATTAAATTTGTGTAGTATAGGGTAAAAGCACACAAAAGACCAGAGTTCACGGTCTGTGATACATTTTTCATGGCCATGAATTTGGTAGTTATAGTTAGTAAGTAAGTTATAGTTAGTAATAGTAAGGCCTAGTTATAGCCACTAAGTGAACCCTGATGGAACTCTACATAATCCTGACTTTTTTGATGCTAGCAGATAGTCAAGGATCATTGAGAGCGAAGAATGCATGGATGAAAGATGATGGTCATACCAGTGGTGAAACCTTTTTCTTTTCTGCAAGTAAGAATTATGTGTAGATGCTTTCATACTATTTAATAACAACACCTGCTGAACAGGAAGTCTCTATCCCCAAGAACCATCGAGTAACCAAGCCCAATTCCCAGGATGGGATGGACAGTTCAACCTGCATCTTGAGAGAGAAGACTGGGATTGGACAGAAAACTCATTCCCAGACAAATGGCAAGGTAAATCAGGTAAGGATACCAGGCCTGTCAAGGCCACACTGGAACTATTACTATGTTCTTGGCTTTGTCCTGCTTGATCTTGTTTGCCACCTTCAATATTAGGAGAGGAGATGGAAAATGCGTAGAGAAGGTTCCTTGTCTATGGAATCAGGAAAGAGTCTCCCCGAGAGTAAGGGCCAAACCCTCTCGCGAGCAAAATTGTTTGCACTTCCTGCTGGTAATGGTGGCAAAGAGATCCACTTCTGGAAATCCCCAAGTCAGAAGAATGTGAGTGAGAGTCAGAGAGTCCAACTCCCCTTCATAATCAAGGGAGAAGTGTCTGCTGAGATTCTTAACTGGAGTTTTGTAGGCCTGGAACGTAAACTACTGAAGTGAGGATCTGATTGGCTATACACCAGTTCAATAGCTTTATTGCTTCAGTATAAAGGGCACTCTGGTGGGTCTATTGATGTAGAACATACAGGCTATGTTGTTCTGTCATGTCAAGACGTTTTTGATAAGGTGTAACTTTTCACAAGGTGTAACTTAGCACGGTGCTGTCCACCCCATTCATTCACTGCTTCCACAACTAGAGAATAAGAAGGTTGGAAAAATAAAAATTCAGAGGTCTTGGCTGGGACATAATATTTTTTATCAAAAAGTTTGCAAGTTGGTGGTATTGTTGCCAAGGTCTGCCAGATGGTCTTAGAGGGTCCAACAGAGCCATGTTGATTGGCAAGGCAACATGAGCAGAGGGTGTCCATTGCAGAATATACAGGAGCTTATGATGAGACTCTCTGACCACCTCTAATGGGATCTCTAAAGAGACTGCAATATGTTTCATTATGTCTTGGAATTGTATGAAATCATCAGCCAGAGAAAGTGGAGGAGATAACCATCTCGTCTAGAGAAGATGAGGAGATATTTGTTTGTGAAGTAGCCTCCTTATCTGCTCTGGCCTCCTGCTCTTCAAAGGATTCCGACACCTCACGTAATGGAGGGCATATAAATAGGGGAGGAGAATATCTCCTTCTTGGTCTCCACATGAAAAAGAGTAGGAGCTTGTGAAAACTGCTGTCTATATGCAGCTCAAGAATCCCAGCAGGGCCACTGAAGAAGTCCATAAGGCATGGGAGGCATCCCACCCAATGCTGCTTGAACCAGTGCAGAGGGGCACAAGTTCGTCTCGGAAGTGGCTCCCCTCTTTCACCAAAAGTGGCAGGAGGAAAGTCCCTTGAATGGTGAATAGGGGAATCCTGCACTGATATTTGGGAGTCGGAAGAGAACTCCTCCTTGTCTAAAGGAGGAGCTCTGCCCATCACAGAGGGTGCTGGAGAACCGAACAGTTCCAGGAAATAGTTCAGTCTTGGTGACCATGTCACTTTCAGTACCGACAGACATACAGTAACCACTAGCAGGGGAGACTCTGGCTCGTCTGAAAAAAGGAAGTCTCTGGAGTATCTGAATTCCTTTGGCACCGTGTGGGGTTGAGCTGGTACAGGGCAAGGTTCTACAGTCAGTATCAAGGACATAGACTGCTCTGGTCTTGTCTGACGGAAGTATACAGTACCAACAAACAAAGATGGCTTGGAAGGAACAAAGACGGTACGAGAACCGTGGCATCTCTCCCATTCCGAGAACATGTTAGTGGCTAGCTTATATATGGAAGATACCAAAGAAGTTGTAGGTACTTTTGAAGTAGAGTGCTGAGACTCCTTCACTATAGTGCCCTCCTCCTGTGGTATGGAGCAGGGTCTCGGTACTAAGGCATTTGATGCCTTTCATCTAAGATGAGCTCAGAGCCCCAGGTACAACGTGGGCTTACTTTGTGGAGACTGAGGCTTTCTTGAAGTGGGCTCTTTAAGAGGAGAATGAGTTCTCCAAGGTTCTCTCCTGAGCAGATCTGGGAGAACATGCAGATGTCAACAGGACATTATGCTGACTCAAAGGCCAATGTTCAGCCAGCATCTGAGGCCAGACAGAGAGAATGCTCTATCATTAAGAGTCTAAGTATTATCTCCTAGTTCTGCTTTTGAATGTTGAACAGACAGAACACTTTTGAGGAATCTGTGTTTCTCCCAAGCAGCAGATACACCAGGAATGCCCCTCACTGGCCGGGATAGCTTCCTGGCAAGTGAGGCAACGTTTGAAACCCGGAGATCCTTGCCTACCCTGGGACAATGGGGATCACGAAAGAAAAGAGCACCAGTAGGAGGGAAGGGATTACAAAAACAAACCCTTGCTACAATCAAAACTAAGTATAGAATTAATTTAAGTATAAGGAAAAGGAAAAAAAGTTAGACTAAGGAACAACCTTTGTGTAGCGAAGCAGGCACACTAGCGCTCCGTCTCAGGCTGAGGTGGTTGAGAAGAAACTGAGGGCCATTCGCCTGCACAGCCCCATATATCCTCAGTGTGGGACATGAGGATGTGTAGGGTGCATTTCTGGGCACTACCACCACCATTTTTTGATCAAAGGCACATAGGTCACAAGTGCACCTGAAGTGGAGCACCATAAGGACACTACTCAAAGAATAACAGATCAGCTAGGGGCGGGGCTACTGATACTAGCAGCCAAGGCTAGATCCAGGCAGATACAGAGCTGAATCCCTGTGAATGCTTCCTGCAGAAACACCAGCACAGCTCTTCTCAATGCAAAATAATTGTAACTTACGCAACTCTGAGAAAGAAACAAGCTATATCATGCAGCTATTTACCCAACTCCCTCTCCTCCCCATCCTAGAGGGCCATGTTCCCTTACAGCAGGCATTCCCTTCTGGGCAGCTCTGCCAGTGTTCCCTCCACACACTGCAGTGGGGAGAAGCACTTGCTACTGTTTTACTAGAGTAGTGAAATGGCTCATGAATGACAGTGAGTAAAATATTACTCACCCTTACTCGCACCTTACTCTGCAAGCCATCCCAACTGAAATCAACGGAGTACTAACTCATGGACTAAGGTGCTTCTCAGTCTGAGCAAGGCTGGCAGAAACAGGCTCTTAATTTGCAGAGAAGGTTTAAACTCAATGCAAACTGCTTTTAAAAGAAGTTTTAGAATAGGAAGCTTCATCTGATTCAGGGCATATCAGAAAAGACCAAATTAATGGATTTGACTCAAAATAAATTGCTTGTGGATGTATTATAGGTTGCTGCAAGGTAAGTATGCATATTTATACAAAAAGCACATGTGATAAAGCAAAATTAAGACAAATCATTTATTCAAGTGTGATCTTAATCATCATAGAATAAAGCAGAACACAAAAAGCAGAAAGCAAATAGGATGTAGAAGCTTAAAGAAGCTCAGAAAGCCCATTAGCACTTTTGACAGATCCAAAGATAACTTTAAAACCACCAATACTTGGCCTAAGGAGTCTGCCAAGAAGCTTCATACTGTGCAAAAATATGTTCCACAGCTTGCCATCCAAATACAAAGAAAGAGCTAGAGACAAAAATTACGCCTGATTTTTGGAAGATTTTTGTGGTGGATTTTTTAAAAATAAAATATTCAAAAATAAACTCACTTTTGTTAGTAAGGAACAAAAAGGTATAAAGACATCATTCAGCTCTCATTAGACCCCTTGTTATGGAAAACCTATGGCCACATACAGGTATATTTTTAAAAAACAACACATTTTGCCAAAACCCCATTAAACTGTCATGTACTTTTTCTGTATTTCTCGTCCCATCTGTGCTGATTAGCAAGATATTTGTGTCTAAACAGAAGCTGTCTCCTTTAAAGTTCTGCTTTCCCCACACACCCATCTCTCTGTGATGCCAAAACATAGCGCGTGACGACACAATTTTTTCTAAGTGGTATGAATCAAGATGTTACAAATATATGGGGGCCTGTTCTTCCCTCAAGGAGCATGCAACTTCCATGGATGTTAGTAGAGTTGGGGCACAGCAAAAGGATGTAGAATCCCTGAATTCTGCCTGAACTGAATCAACTACACAGAAAGTGAAAGATTAAAAGAGTAACAAAAATCTATCAGCAAAGGGAAATACAGGAAGAGAACTTGACAATTTAATGGGGAAAAGCTGTTAAGGTTTTGTAAAGTTTGCCTAAGCATGACAGTGGCTTTTTGAGACATTTATATATCTACATGTGGAGCGTTTTATATGGTTTTATTTTTCATATAAAGATCTGCAAATTTCTGAAAGTGGAGAGAACACCTATAAACCATGAAGGATTCATGGCATGATACTGAGGCTGGGCAAAAAATGCATGTGCAGTGATTTGCACATTTATTTATAAAAAAAAGATGTCATCTTTAAAGAGAAAATTGTGCTAAGTTCAAAATAGGTGGCTACACTTTCTAAGTAGCTAAGCTGATAATGAGTAGGAACCAAGCTGCCTGAAAACAGGGGAGTCCCAATTTACTCAGTACAGTTGTTATATATTTGATTTCTCACCATTTAAAACTCTCCTTGGACATTAAAGCTGAGATTTCTCAAAGGATTTAAGGGAATCAGGTACCCAGGCCCCATTAAAAATCAATGAGATTTGGAAGCCTGACAACTCCCTCATGCTACTTTCAGAGTCCCACTCTAAATTCATTCAACAATTACGCTTTTTTTTTTTTTTATTTATTTATTGTTAGTAGGTATGTGCACTTTTTGTTGATTTTATTCAGGCCAAAAGATTTCACTCCTGCTTCCTCCTCCTTCAGCATTATCCCAAAGAGAACTTCTCAATGGGATTACAATTGAGTGTACCCCTTCTGTGCAATGGAACAACAACTGGGGTCACAAATGTAATAGTAACCACAAAAACAACAAGGAGCCCGGTGGCACCTTAAAGACTAACAGATTTATTTGGGCATAAACTTTTGTGGGTAAAAAACCTCACTTTTAATAGTAAGTGCGTCATAACTTCTATGTATGCTAGACTGCCATTAAACATGTATATGCATCACTGAAAAACAAATTCTCTCAAACTATCATAGCTAGTCACTCATCTCTAGGTATAAACTTCATTTAATAGTCTTTTGTAAATTTCCCTTTTGGAATAGGCCAGCTTTATTTAGAAACACATTTTATTCCAAATTTCACACATTTAAAAGTTGTTCTTCAAAGATCTATCAATTGCTTATCATATTATGTAATCCATAATATATTTTATAATGCCAGGATGTAGCTTTTGGAGGGCAGGACAAAAGAAAGAGGTGAGTATTCTATTACAAATGGTCTAAATACAGGAATATAAAATTACCAGTTTGAAAAAAGTCATGGAACTCAAGAACTTAAATCAGATACATACATTTTAATAAGTGAGATGTCATGCAGTTTGAGGTTGTGATGTAAAATGGAAAAAATATATATCACAGTACCATCAGACAGAAACTTCCATCATCTCTGAAACAGCTAAATTACCTGACAAATCTGAAATACAATGGATACTGTGTGTCTAACACTACTTGGTAATGTATTTCCTGCAATGAACCCAATTTGTTTATTTCTGAAAGTCACAATGCATTCATAAATCTTTCATATAACCTAAGAAATCTTTTGAAATAGGGAAATCTCAGTTGTTATATGTAACTGTCCATACTAAATGCTTTTGTGGATCATTAACCATTCTGGTCTGACACGAAGCCAGATAATTACGACATGTTTGTTAATGTTCCAAATGGAGCTCTATGTGATTCTCCATTAATCATTACACACAACTTCAAAATCTAGCACTACTAAACATTTGTTAATAGAGGCTTAAAAATGTAATTACTGCCATGATATGTGGCATTATTAAAAATGCCGGTCAATTGTTTAAAATCTATAAAGATTTATGTTCATTTAATGCCTTTATATTATTGTCTATATAAACCACAATCCTACCTGAAAGTTACCTTGACAGACAGATAAAACCCTAGTGAGCAATTACACAATGATATTCATTAGCAAAGAAAAGCACTGCTTTTATTAAGTAGAAACCTGAGAAGTAGCTGAAAATTGACTTTAACAACGAACCTTAGACCGAAGGGTTTCATGTTCAACAAAACATTTTCAACGTTTTTATTCTTTTCTTATACCGAGACCTAGATTGATGAATTTGCATAAAAATTTATTGGACTAACTTTATTACATCAGTTATTGTTTCCATTTTATTCCCATGTGTGTCCTCTGCATTCCCGATCAGAACGCTGAGGATCCCTCCATTAAAACCCCCATCACCCACATTGATACCCACATTGCTGGGACCATATTATTCTCTTTGAGGCCCATCAACACCACTCAATGATCCAAAGGGGATGCTTTTTAGCATCACAAGGCAATCCCCTCTCCTGCAGACTGAACATTAAGATTTCAAAGTGTTTCCAAGTCCTTCTGGTCCAAGGCCTTTTCTTTTATAACAGCCTTGGTACATAAGCATTCATCACGTCTCCTATACAGATGTTTTGGGAAGTTGGCTTATGCCTTAGGACTCAAGCCAACATCATTTGCAGATGTAACAAACTGAGGGTAAATAAAACTATACATTCTGAAATCAGTACTCTGTGATATATCCTGTATCCTATTTTAATCTCTGCTGGTAATTCATTATTTGATCACTTGCAACTCAATCTCTTTGTGACTCAACATACCCATCTGTAAAATAGGAATAATACTTCCCAACCTCCTTGGGTGGCCTCATTGTAAAATCTTTGAGCTCATCAGATGAAAGAAGACAAATTAGCAATAAAACGTTATCACCACCACCACCACTTGGGAAAAGATACCATAGACATTCAAACCAGACTGACTGCTGATTTAGCTTCAGGACATGAGTCCTGTATTACTTCTAATGTATCAAAGTTCCGTGAAAACCAATGCCATAAAAAAAAAAAAAAAAAAAAAAAAAAGCATGTATATTAAATTTAATGGCAATGTAAAAACCTACAGAAAAGCCAGTAACTATGTATATTTCCAATGGGAAAAACAAGGGACAAACACATCTGCTGCACAAACTCACCAAGCAACACACTAAAATAATTAGAAGGTCTGGCTGGATTCTTTATTTTTATAACACAAATGGATTTTATTTATTTATTTATTTATTTTGGTGCAGCATTTGACCTCAGAAGGTTTTGTCCTTTATCTAGCAGCAGGACTTTGAGATGTCAGGCAGGCAGATTTGGAAAAGGTCCACAATGAGGAGGTCTAAAGAGCAGTCAAGGCCATTAAATGTCAGCTAGGTCCTCTCTGTGTTTCATACTTGCAGAGCTCTCCCCTGATGACATATCTGAGGTATGGTGAAACCTGTACAAGGCACTGTACTCATTGGGTTGAAGTGTATCTCTGAAGAAAGCACTCCAAAAAATCCAGAAACAGAGTAAAGTTCTGCTCAACCTTCATTAGAAAGCTACGTGGTACACAGCTGATCTTTATTGTCCCTTATGTGATCATTTAAGACAGTCCCATGGTCTGCTTAACAGGTCCCTACCATGCTCCTCCATCCCAATTTGTCTACAGGGCCATCATCTTTAATAATCTGCATCTGGATACTAGATAGACCAAACTCTTGATCTGTTGCCTACCACTGTGTAGATATGGCAGAGAGGAAGCATCCTGTCTTCACAAAAGAGAATGCTACCCTTAAAGCCTCCTGCCAATTAGCCACTAAGCTGCAGAGAAGTCCAGAAAACTGGAATTCATTGCCCCAGCGCTTAGCCAAAATTCAGACACCAAATTGTGAAGGCACTAAGAACACACGGGTGGGGCAGGATAAAAAATGTGGGAGAAAATACCAAAGGTGATATCTTGAAAAGTCCAAGGAGGTTTTATATAACACAACTGCACTTTACCCCTTCTGAAGCCCTAGCAATTTTGGCATTTTAAATGTTATGATTTTCAACTAGAGATATTTAAATTCATCATTAACATTCTTGACTCAAAACAGTAAATAGCATTATAAAAAAAAACTTCAGAAAACATTAAGAACAGCTTCAATACAGGAAAAAGAACAGGAGTACTTGTGGCACCTTAGAGACTAACAAATAAGTCCTGTTCTTTTTGCGGATACAGACTAACACGGCTGCTACTCTGAAACTGTCAATACAGTGTATTTTTCAATCTTTCTGAAAAGGTTCATTTTAAAACAGAAACTCTATCCCCCAGAAATGCACAGTCAGCCAGTTACTGAAGTTATACTTCTTTTTTGCTTACTGAGTCTGAAGCATCATTGATGGCAGCAGCACAACTATGGAAACCGGGTATATTAACTGTATTTGGGAAACCAGCAGAGGGAGCACAAAACTTTAATTTGGGGGCAAGTGGGTTGGAAGTGACAAAAGCCAGGGCTATTTTATTATTAGCTCATGGTGAAATTGTAAATGTTCTTAAAAAATAAAGATCTTTAGAAGTTTTTAAACAACATCCCTTTCTATTTTGCCTGTTTAGGTAAAAGTGAAATAGATAAAACTTCTCATCTGCCTCACTCATGCATGCATATGCACAGCTCCACACACTAATACCTCCTCTACCCCAAAATGGTCTGCCATGGCGTCACTTTGAAAAATACAGATCTGTACCCAATAACAATTAAGTCTTAAATAGATTATTATAGTATCTGACATTGGCAAATGCCACTAAGATGGCCGAGCCACCTTAATCCACAGTCATTACCAAAATTTTGTTTTTAGTCAGTCATTTTTGGGTGGGCTGAAACTGTTAAGTGTTTCTCTTAAATAATAACTTTTTATCAAAGACATTTTCATTCATTCAAACTAAGTTTGCCTTGCAAACTAATCAGAAAGCAGCAAGCTTTATCAATAGTGGTAGGGCTAGAAACAGTCACTAAGACACCTATTGCAGAATAAGCCATTTTCCTGATGAGCTATTTTATTTTTAAATATCCTTATTTTTTAGGGAACACTCATTATTAACGTCTGCATCTCTGAAAATAAACATCTTGATTTGGCATTTACATCAAGAGACCATTATTCTGTCACAACTTCCCATTCACTTGATATTTTTTCTTAATTAAATAGACAATTTAATCTGATCATCTGACACTGTAAATCATTTGCTCTAGAGAGAATACTGGAGAGAAGCTTTATGGGGTTAATTTACAGTAATTATGGAAAAAGCTAATTTATTGTGTCACTGGTTAATCCTGCTGAAGCAATTTAACAGCAGACATCCTGTAACACAATTTGGTACAGTAATATTTAACGTTTGAGAAGATAAACAGTGGAAGAGTTTCAATATCTAGTACGAGTTCACAAAATATCATGTAACGGGAACTACTAGCTCTAAGTGAGGATAGCTTTTTTGTCTTGCTGTTCTTGAAATTAAAAGGAAAACAAACTGTAAAATGTATAATCCTCTATGCTACTCACATTTTCAGGGATACTGGGAAGCTCTGTGATGTCAGGCACACTAAAGTAAGAATGCTGGAAAGGAAAAAACAAAAAAATTATTTTTGCATAGTTAAAAGAAATACAAAATATTGCTTGGAATCAGTAATGTGTTTAGCCCGTAATTGCAAAAGGAAACTGATATAACACAACTTTTTCTATCAACTACCAATGAGATCATTTTGCCATTGTTTTCAAAATTTAGATTTTTCTCTCAAGGTTAAAAAAAATACTATAACAAATGTTGAGTCACAAAGTATCAAATATCTTTAAAAGGATAAATTACATGTAATTCTTGTACTTCAGATGAATTAATACACATAGCCTCACACTATTTATGACCTATGTCAGAAGAACTCCAAAGCTTTCTGTAATTCAGACCATCTTTCCTCAGCCCACTGCAAGATCCATGTCTGAGTACAGAACATACAACAGCCAGCTCCTTTTTGGCCTAAGGTAGTACAATATTCATGTGTTTCACTGTTTAGGCAACAAAAGAAATGGAGCTGTATCTAAAAAGGGCTCCTACTTTCAGAGAATGAAACTGACTGGTAATTTTATCCTTTGTCTTAAACTAGGGAACTCTCATAATTACCCTCCCCAATCGCTGCATGAAATACAAAGAGCTCTGATGCAATAACAATGGTTGCTCTTGATCTTCTTGACATATCTCCTTTTATATATTATAGGATTCTCCAGTGGTACCTTAAGAGTGTTCCTGATGACTGCTAGAGAATGACTGAAGCGCTGCAAAATTATATCACCTGGCAGAATAAATGAGAGTTCCTCTAGGGAAATACATACTGTGAAATTAAAAAAGTACCACCATTTAAGAAAGCAAACAGAATTTAAGATATATCATTTATTAACTATTCTCTTGCTTATTGTCTCTTGAATCCCATGGCTAATAGTAACATGGAGCAGTCTTGCGCAATGCACATTTGCATTGCTATATGGTTTGGAATGTTCACAGTAGATGGTGTCAAAAATCTGCACCAAAAATGCTTCAACCTGCCAAGTACCCCCTTTAGATGCCCTGATCTACCACACCAGACAGGCAAACTACCAAGTTTGCATATGGCAAATTTCGTCCATAGCAGATGCTGTTGCTTCAAGTCCAGCTGGTCATAGTTAAGACATGCATAATGAGCAGATAAACATCCATTCATCGGTTATATCAAAAACTAGCCCAAAATAAATACAGAGCTAGAGAGTTACAGTGCTAAAAAGATTATTATATGGGAGAAGAACCCATTATAAACATACAACGCCATTCCCACATTTGTAAACATACAATACAGAAAAGCCCTCACTGAAAAGAGGCATCAAGTTTCAATGATTGTATATGACTGACACAATAACTGATTGTACAGACTATGAGCAATAAAATTAATTAACAGTATTATCTAACTACAGAACTTGGCCACTGCAAACAAACATCAATGGGACTTTTAAAATGTATTTTTAAAATGCATTCAGTGATTAAATGATTGTGCAGCACGAAGAAACAAAGCTGAACAAATTATCTCTTTCAGGTGCAATAAATGGTTCCACTACTGTTCGGAGGATGGCAACAAATGGGAATCCATTGTCTATTACCAAAATGTTTGAAATCAACCCACAGAAGTAAGAGGAGGCTGGAATAAGTACAAAAAGTAAGGGGGAGGTTTGTATGTTACATCAAATGCTAATGTTGCCATATACTGAAGGCTATGTCACCAATGAGTATGATATTCAATGCAGAGTTTACAAGTTAAAAAAACATTCTGAAATAATAATTTTTTTCCAAGCACACCTTCATAAAGTACTTATGCTTCTGCTGGTGCCTAGATCGGTCTTATATTTAATCTGATAGAGGTTTCCAAATACATTTGGGTTTCTTTATGGTTGGCATACTCCTAACACTATTTTTTGAATGTATCTAGTACACTGATTCATTAGAAGAGGATTTCCATGTTTATCATATTTATATGACTATAGGATATTTATCAACTTTGACAACTGTGGTTCTATTTGTGTAGTGTACCTGGATTTAGAATAATTAACACACATGATAGCGGGGTTTCAGGTTCTAGGAGAAAGGCACTGGCTAGAGGAATCAGATGGATTCCCTCTGGAAGGGTTCTACATTAATGTTCAGGCCCCAGTACTGCTAAGCTGTGTGCATACTTTAACTTCAACTGGATTACTCATGATGTACAAAGTTAAGTACATGTATAAGTCTTTGCAGGATCAAGGCCCATGTATTTTTCATTCATGGCTTTCAAATACCAAAACTCACAATTTGCTATCCTGTTTTATGGTCAGTTTACTTAATCCTTGGCGTGTTAAAGAAGATAATGCTGTTTGAGTAATTTAACTGGAAAGCTATTTTGTGTACACCTTTTTATTTGTAACTATTTGAAAAACTGTCTAGTTTTTATGTTGGTTTCCTAGTTTCCTGATGCTTCACACCACTGCAATTTGTGAATTGCTTAATGGAGCGATTTACTTGCTTTACATTCCAGGAAACTATTTTTGTTTTATTATTAACTATTTTGATAATGCAAGACATTTCTGCAGTTCTTATTTTGGGAGGTGAGGATGGGTAGAGAGACTCAGTATTTTTGTTTGTAAATTAATATTGTGTATATTTTATATTATTTTGAATGTTATAATTTCTTATAAGACTGGCACTTTATTTTGTGTTAAAGTTTTTTGGGGACTGTTGTGCTCTTGTAATATTTCCACAAGTCACACACTTCTATTGTATATAGTGTTTATCATACATTCTATACTTCATGAACAATTTATGGGCTGAAGTATCTAGCAGTTAAAACAGCTACACTGACTACAGATGAAACAGGTATGCAATGCAGACTTTAGCTTCCCAATGTGTCACTACTTTAATTTGAATTGAAAAGGAACAAAGAGGAAATGGAATTTTGAGACTACACAATGAATAGGAAAAAAAACTCCACAAGCTCTTCCAGATCCATCAACTTGTAAACAGCTAAACTAAAATGCTTAAATAGCCCAAAACAAAAGTAGTCCCTAGGCTGTCCTTTGATATTCTTTCCTGCTCCAATGCTCATGAAATGTTTGAGGCAAGGGGAGACCAACAGCATTCCTTGAAACCACTGGTATGAAACAACTGAAATATCCCAACAGATCATCCTATCTCTGAGACAGCTTGTCCTCTAGGTCAGGCAGACATGCTGTTCATACAATAGCTTTCCTTGATAGGACTGGGTCATCTCCACTGCCAGCTGGTGACCTAGCTAGGCCAAACAACTGCTACCTGTCGACTGACATTACAGGGTGAAGTGATGAGAGTAAGCTGTTTGTAGCCAGCAGTTAGTTTTAAAAGGAGGGGGAAAGGGAAATGAAAGAGGCAGGCAGATAAGCAGAGCTGTAGCTGCACACCAGCAGTTATAAATGTGAATTCTAAAAGCCCGAGCAGCACACAAAGCAACATGTGTTGTTGAGTATTTTTCACTGGCTTTTTCAGATTTAGGAATTGCTGCCCAGAACACAAGGTTGATCCGCAAACATCAACTGGAAGAAAACAAAGAGAAATCTTTCCCTTAAAGCCCCACCAACCCATCCAAACATAAGTTCTTCCACTAGTTTTTCACTAAGACTGGCACAGAATATAACAACCTCAATGCAAGTGTGAGGAAGAATAACTATTGGTTGGGGGGGGGAGGGGGGAGAACGACACACACATGGAAATTATATGCACCAAAGTGTTAGTGCTCAGAGTGTTGCTCTGCCAGGCAGGGGACTTTGAGTTTGCTTTCCAGTCTTGTTCCTAATGCAGGCCAGCAGGGGCTGGGAGTGCTGCAGAGGTAGGATCATGAACCCCAAGAAGAGGAGTGTGGTGTTGCTCAGCAGTGACCCCTCTAGCTGATTAGGAGCAATGCTCACAAGTGTCCATACAGAATCCCACCCAATCCTCTGCAGATCAAAGGATGGGGACTCTTTTCAGGGTTAACACTAGGGAAATGAAGAGGCTCTTCAGGGCTTTGACTGGAAAGGGGGTGTGCACAGCTCCCTGACCCTGAGGGAAAACAATATAATCTGCTACAAGACTCAAAAAGAAGAAAGCGCTGTTTTGATGTTTTTCTCTTACAATGGTACATAATGAAAATGTGTCTCCTTAGTTTGCTGCTGTTTTCCCTCACTTACCACACTGAGATTAACAGGTGTTCCTGGGTCAGGAATGGGAAGTTTATGAAGTGTTTCTAGGAGTTCATTCCTCTGACTGTCCTGAAATAAAAAGGTACCTGCTTAATAAAGGAACACTAAGCAATAAATTGTCATCTCATGCCAGGCACTGAGATGTAAGTATATGGGTGCTCTGAGGCTGGATCACTTGCAAATGTAAGGAACAGATGCCAAAAGGATTTATACTGCAGACAAAGGAAATGACACCATTTTCTACGCAAATATCCTGGCAATATAAAATGCTGCTTTTAAAAACAAAATACATCTTCCCACATGTAGGTTTCTATGTTTTTAAATCTTTCAAGAAATCTATCAGGGCACCATCCTATGCATGACTATGATCTCATCCCAGGGAGGGCCAGCTTCCATAGCAACTATTTCATAACAGAAACTATTTGGTTTCAGCTGAAGACATCATTATAAAAAGGCAAGTGCACCTTCTTCTTCTAATTTGTACAAGTGTGATAAAATGCAAAATACGACTATTATTGGAGAAATGGTAAGAGAATCAAGGCAGTAACATATAGCAATCAGTCAGATTATAACAGTACTGCAGTAGCCTATCGTATCTGAAACATACATGATACATACAACGTCTAAAGTTTTCCACAGTATGCATAATCTCCATGCACCACCAACTTTCATTTATAGTCCTAGAACTGACCCTTAATATTTTCAGTTCATATTTTGAATGAAATATCAAAAAGCATGCTTGAATTCCACACCACCACCCCAATTTTAAGTGTAAAAATCTATGTCTTCAACATTGGTAAGACAGATAGGATGAGCAACAGGAAAAAGGTCTTTTGCCTCAGCAGACCTGGTTTCAAATCTGTATCAGGTCACCACGTAAGTAGGTTTAGAGAAGACATCTGTCCAACACTCATAGAAGCACAGTTAGTCTGTCTTCCAGGAGGCCCAATACCAGAACTGCAGAGATGCTATGGCCATGATTAAGGTACTAATTAACAGAATGCTGGAGGAACTTTCATGGTACTTGCCTAACTAAACTGTACCTGGCTCTCTCCAATGACTCTTTCTTGGATACCAAACTTAACCTAAAATGTGTTTGCATTTCTCAAAGCCCTTTTCATGAGAGTAGCCAAGTAGATCATAAAGCCGATTCTATAGGACTGTATGGTACAGATTAACAATTCAACTGGGTATTCTCTTATGAGAGTATTGCCTATATGGTTAATTTTCACCCTATCTAGTATGTGTAATGTTTGGAAAATGAGAGAGCTCCGAAAAGTACCTGTCCTTTTGCTGTATAATCTGCCAAGATGTTGAGCAGCTTATAAAAGACTTCAAACCATGGGAGATAACTAAAAAACAAAAAGAAAAAGCACAACTGTAAGTTACTTGAAAATATCATCATGTAATTCTAGATTGGCAAGTTTTGTTATACACAGTTGATGCATCGTTAACAAAAGCCACACCATCTGAGCTGACACTTTGATAAATGGCTGGCAGGAAGGTGTGCGAGTTCTCTCTCCTGTAGTGGGTGTGGCCAGGAGGGCGGGCCATGGCACTGCAGCATGTATTGGCCACTGATCCCCTTCCGTTGATTGCAGAGCTTCCAATAATCACGCCTGGAGCTTCTAGCTACAGCATGGCACCACCATAAAAGGCAATGGGTGAAAGTAGGTCTAAGAATCCAAGAAGTCAATGCTGAAAATTCATAAGAACAAAGGCCACCATTTCCAAACTCATTTCACTGTACATGCAATAAAGGGATGATCATACAGAAGTCATAACTGTCTATGCAGCCATTGGTAACATTCTGGAATTGTTTACAAGTGCACATATTGTTGACACTTTTTTAATTATACAAAGTTTTCCCATAGTGCATACTTAATTAGTGACCTTCAGTGCAGCTGTTGGGGCCCTAAAAAGGGTAAAAAAGGTGGCTGTTCTGTAATTGGATCCTGCCCTTATTTTTTTTTTATTACCATAAAATTATTTGCATATTCTTTAAAAAATTATTTCTTTTTAAAATGAATCACCAGAATGATGGGTATACTCTCTTACCCAGCATCTATAAAATTCCATTTATTCAAGCTGTAGTTAGACCAAGTACACTTCTTACCCTGAATGCAAATTTGTCTCATTTATATCATATCAGTTCTTTACAATAATCAGTAACAAAGAGTCAAGTTTGAAAGGCGCGAACATGCTGAAAATTATGTATCTGTTTTTTCACACTGTATGTCTATTTAGTACTGCTATGCCTTCTAGGGATGTTTCTACTGCATATAAACAAGGACAGACAGCTAAGACACTAGTCTGTGCTGTAGGAAGCTCTGCTTGGATTTTATACCATGCTTGCATGGCAAGGGTCTTTGAGTGTATTTATTTTTTAAATCTCTGCAAGGAATTTCCCCTAAGCTATAGTGAACAGGCAAGCTAGGAGTATGAAGCATAAAGTGATTTCTCTGTTAATCACAGATGCCTTGTGAAGCAAATAAAGTATATTTTTGATATAGTTGGACAAGATTTAAAGCCTTTACACAATATGACTACATCCTGCCAACTGTAAAGAAATCAGGGCCCCTATGGTTACAAACTGTACAGCTTGTAGTAATAAATGAAGTGAGAAGCAATATACGTGACAGATAAAGTGAACAGCACTCCATCATTAACATTTGTTTGAAGCCAGCAAATGCTACTGTAAAATTTAAGTAGCTTATCAAAATATACTGATAAGCAACTTAGCTTTTCACGTTATATGACAGTACTATCGCTTATGTTAATATGTTTCAAGTGACTCTGGGAACCACATATTGACTATTGCACAGAGAGAGAATTACCACTTTAAATAACGTTTAGTTTGGCATCACAATGTAAACATTCAAGAAGGATTAGACAGATAAGTTTCTCTCTTCCCATTTAGTTAAATAAACCTCAGCAGAGTTAAAAGCCATTATAATAGTAACAAGAAATCCTTTCAGAGTAAGACTCCTGCTCAGAGATTAACAAGAACTTGGTAAACAAACCCATACAAGCATCACAAAATATTTTTCAAAAGAAGGGTTTAAGGTTTTTTGTTTTTTTTTAAGCTAACAATATGAAAAAGAAAACCTACTTCAAGGAATACATACTGAATTAGACTTAATCAGGCAGGGATCCTTAGCTGAAAATGCCATTTACAGAATCAAAATTACAATATTTTAGAAGTTTTATTTTTGTTTTAAACTAGATTTCTATCAATAGCATATAAGTAGTAAACGAGAGAGATTTCAATTTCTAATTTTGACTGGGTTGCAACTTCACACAATGCTTGATAAATAGAATCTAACCAATCTCCTCAGAATGAGACATTTAATGGTTTAATAATTGTTTGCTACAAGGTAGTCCTTTAGAAATCAGCTGGTGTTCAAGTTTGAGTCCTTTTGGTACAGAGTTTGAGGCTGGCTGTGACGGCATAGTTTCCATGCACCTTTTTGCACTGACTGATGCTTATCTAGTGATGGCAGTGTTGAGGTTTTGAAACCAAAGTCGAGTTGTATACCTCTTCAAAGAGCCACTGTTTTCCCCTGTTGGGAGGCCAGAGTTCACAGCTGAACCTTATCTTGCTACAGAGCCAACAGAGTTTCCTGTATTGCTTCATTAAGCCAAACATGCCAACTCTATAGGTTTTATTCAGTTGCCCGCAAGGACATTGGATCCAAATTCCATTTTAACTCAGTCAGCAGCTAGTAAATAGTTTCTGTATACAAAAAAGTGGAGATAAATATTTATATTTACACATTGCTAAAATGTCTGAACTGACGGTCATTCTGCACACAGTTCCGGTGAGGGGAAGCATGCTGCCATTTCTATTACACTTGCTCACTCCCTATTTTTCCTTACTGCTCATTCATCTCTCTTATTGGACATGGTTATTATCCTGGCCTGTCACTTTCTACTCCTACTTTGTCCTGTCTCTGTCAAGTAATATTCACAGCTCAGTGTAACTGCTCTGGTTCAGTATTTGATGGATTTAAACAATGTTACAGTTTGAAAATTAGCATCTCCAATTTAGGTGATGATGAAACACATTCATGTTTCATACTACAAAGCTGGCAACAACACAAGAGTGTCGGGCACCCATGGCTACTAGGGAGATATATAAGAATCTTGCGGGGAGGGGGTGGGGAGTGAGTGGAAGAATGATACAAAAATATCCAGAAATCAGAAACATTGCTGTTTCAAATAGGGGATTTTTTAGCAAACAGAATTACAGCCAACACAGAATGACTTTGCCAAACCAATACATCTATAAAAGGTCTAGATGTTTAGACTACGGTTTTCTATAAGGTACAGTATTAAGCATACAAGAGAATGCCTTTGGGGACCTGTGCTCTGTTTGCTAAGCTGTCACAGCCTGACTCCTTGCTTTCTAACCAAGCTTTATGTAGCCAGTGGAGAATCCCCATGAGACTCTGCATTGCCCCTTTCATCTGGGTATAAATGCAGCAGGCTTCTAGCCTACAGCAGTTGTCTTGAGACACGGTCTTGCTTCATTGTACCAGGGCAGACCTGCAGGGAAGGAAAGGAAATTTCTACAGGCTTTTTCCACTCCCTGTATTTTGCTTTTAGAAAGGCAAAATTTGCCTGACTGGTATTCAGATAACTGGGAAGGGGGCGGGGGGAGGGGGTAATTCCTTCAAAGGGTAAGGGTTTGGGTAGGAATCAGAGATGACTCTACCTGACAGTAATAAAGTTAAGTAGTAAGAGCAATGGTATAAGCAAAGAAACAACATATGCATACAGCCAAGAGCATCTTCCTTAAACACAACCATACTATGGAGCTGCAGATTATATATGAGTAGAGCAGGGAGAGAAGATCTCGATGTGGGAGAGCAGCACATTTCTCTCACATGCTCGACTGCCCATTAGTCTCCTATATTAACTGCAATTAAAATAATTATATAATTCAGCATTAGCTTTAGCAGTTAACTTCCCAACAACAGTCTCCCACTAATACAAAAATGTACATTTCCAGCTTCTCAGTTTTGGAAACAAGGTTTTTTTTCTCAATAACTGTTTAATAACTGTGACTTGGAGAAGATTAGATTTCTTCTTTAATCTCAAATTATTTGTGTGACTGAGGGAGATTTCTCACCAAGGACGGACTGATCGCTTTCTCTGTTATCACTGGTACAATGTACGAGGCAGTACTGGTAACATAATGCCCTTGGAGTAATGGCACCTCCACAGAAAATCTAATGTAATTCTCTTGTATTTTCTGTGTTACCCTGAGAGGATGTGTGTGTCTTTCAGCAAATTATTGGAAATGCTACCTACAAAGTCCCTTATATAGACTCGAGAATTCTCTGCCATTCATAACATTTAACTACATATTTAAATTGCTGTGGCTGCACAGTGCAGTGTGTTGGTAATGTTTAATTTTATCTTTTACTACATAATATTTGAAAAAATTGCAAATGTAGTATATCTTAGGTTCTCCTAGATCTCTCTCTCGGGTGCTTGGCTGGCTGGTTCTTACTGTCACGCTCAGGGTTTAACTATGATCACTGTAGGTGGGGTCAGGAAGGAATTTTTCTCCAGGTCAGATTGGAAGTGATCTTTGGGGGTTTTCGCCTCACTCTGTAGCATGTGGGTGCGGGTCACTTGCCAGCTTTATCTGGATATATCACACTTAATCATTTCCCTTGTGGGAACCTTGAGCACTGGTGCATCTCAGTGCCTCCTATTCTCTGCCTGTGGTACATAATAGTCTAATTTCCCGTGGGCGGTAAAGCTTTTATCTAATTTTGGTTGTTGGGTTTAGGATGCAGGTGCTGGGCGGTGTTGGTGGCCTGTGATACACAAAAAGTCATACTAGATCAGGGGTTGACAACCTTTCAGAAGTGGTGTGCCGAGTCTTCATTTATTCACTCTAATTTGAGTTTTCGCGTGCCAGTAATATATTTTAACGATTTTAGAAGGTCTCTTTCTATAAGTCTTTAATATATAACTAAACTATTGTTGTATGTAAAGTAAATAAGGTTTTTAAAATGTTTAAGAAGTTTCATTTAAAATTAAATTAAAAGTACAGAGCCCCCCCAGACCGGTGGCCAGGACCCGGGCAGTGTGAGTGCCACTGAAAATCAGCTCGCGTGCCACCTTCGGCACGCATGCCATAGGTTGCCTACCCCTGTACTAGATGATCTGGTGGTCCCTTCTGGCCTTAAACTCTATAAACTGAGCACTTCACAGCTTTAATGTGTTTATCCTCGTGGTAATCCTGTGAGGTAGGGAAGTGCTATTATCCTACATTACAGATGGTGAACTGGAGCACAGAGAGGTGAAGAGACATGTACAAGGTCACGAATGAAGTCTAGTTGAGCAAAGAACTGAACCCAAGTCTCCAGATTCCCATGTTAGTGCCCTAATTACTGGATCATCCTCCTTCTTCCTGAATAGTTTAAAGGAAGACATAACAGCACCTTTGTGATTTTCTTTCAATTGACAGATGTATTTATTTAGAGAGATTTTCACATATAAGCCCATTTCTAAAGTTTTTACATCGCTCTCCATAAAATACATTAATCACTACCCAAATTTGCAAACCTTTCAGACGCACTGTAAAGCTCAACTGTTTTCCTTTTGGGAGACTGAGGAGGGGAGTAGAACTAAGGATATGGGCTGATAGTTGTTTACATACAAGTTTAGTATTATTGTGAGCAGCAAATCTAGTAAGTGTCAGAGGCAGTTCATTCCAATTATAATTTTTACATTGTGTATTTTAAAACACCCAGAGCAATGGATGAGCGCCTTGGAAAAAATCAAAAGAAATTAAATGATATGCATGTCTATACACACAGAAAAACAAGGTGACTTGTTCTCTATGGATGCACACAGACAGATGTTATGGATTGTAAAGCCAGGTCATAGAATCAATCTGATTGTGCACCTTTGAATGCCTCTCCTGTACTCTGATCAGTAAGCCATCTCCATCAGCACAACCTCTGCCTGCCTCCATTAGGGATTTCTCTCTCAGTACTGCCACCCTAACATTTAATATTCCATAACATTTTTACTTCTTCCTCCCAAATGGGGAATTTCGCTACTCCTTCTCTCCCCAAAAACACACTGGTGTGAGGTTCACCAGTGACAAGTTTAAGGTCCAACATCTCATGTCCCTTCAAGGCTAAAAAGGAAACTCTCTCTCAATTGGGATAGAAGATGTCCAGCTTTCCAATGGGGCATATGAAACCTTCATCTAGTTCTGGAAGCTCCCTGTATCATTTTTATGCACAAAAAAGCTATTTGTGTTACATTCTGGATGCAGCAGCAAAGGAGATAGACAGTCACGGAGGGAGCTGACAGAAACAGCTGTCTGCTGTGATTGCTTTTGTGTTCTAGCTGCAAAAACTGAAACTAACATGAAAGTGAGGCTTTGCACTGGGGAGGGGAGAGTGCCCAAACATTTAAAGGGTCAGGACATTACAGTCCTCTGCCCTACTTTAAAAATATTTCCAAACACATATCCATTATCATGTACATGGCTAACAAGAACACTATATAACCTATAAATTGCGGGTGGACTACTGCAGACTCTTAAATTGCAATAGATTATTCTGCCTTGGAATAGCAATTCACTAAGCAACTTATGAGCTCAGGAGCACAGCTGGTTTTCACTCTCTCTTGGGATAATGTGGTAATGTTGGAGAGGCAGCATTCCAAACAGGAACTGTCAGTGGGAAGGAACCAATTGGCTCTGGTACGGAATCAACTGGATCTGGTTCCAAAGTTTCTCCCAACAAGCCACTGAAATTAACAGTTGTAATGGAAGGAGGTTCAATGGGAGGAACAAAAAGTCCTCCTGGCCATCCCCATACTCCAGTGCTTGTCAAGGCTGCAACTGGTGCATCTGTTTCCATAAAATACTGTTGGAGAATTTTATCATGAACTAAACAGGTTCCGTGCATTTCACTTCACAACCATAGTTGCAAGTCCACACTGAGGGCTTGTCTACACTTAAAACGCTGCAATGGTGCAACTCCACTGCTGCCACTGTATTGCTTCAGTGAAAACACTACCTAAACTGATGGGAAGGCTTCTCCTGTCAGCATAGATAATCCATCTCCCCAAGAGGTGGTAGCTAGTTGACCTAGTGCTGTCTACAGCTGGGGTTAGGTCAGTTTAACTACATCGTTCAAGGGTGTGAATTTTTCACACCCCAGACCAACATAGTTATAACCAACCAAATTCCCCAGTATAGACCAGGCCTAAGTATCCTACTTGAAAAGAATGATGTCAGGTCTCACATTGATCAATCTGCATAGCTTTGGATTTTGCTACACGTGAGACAATATCAGGACGTAGCAGGTCCCAACAGGTAAGCAAAGATCTCTTCAAGAAAAGAGTTGCAGGTGACTCCTGGGTAGTAGCGTGTGGTGTGTTTCTGTAGGTAAGTGAGAAATTGTCCAATTTCTGCTGACGACTCCAAATAGACTTATTAGCGCCTAAGGCATGTTTTAAGTGTTCGTACATAGTGTTTCACTAATCTGCTTATAGAAGGATGGTATGAAGCAGAGCATATGTGCTGAATTCCATTTGAAGTTAAGGACCTCTGACATTTTTCACAATAGAATTGAGGTCCATTGTCGCTCACTAACTGTAACAGTAAACCAAATTGGTTAAACAAGGTACGATGATGTCCAATTGTCTTGGCAGCTATAGTAAAAGCCATTCTGAAAACTTCTGGCCATTTCAAATGGGTGTTGACTATGACCAAAAACATATAACCTTCTAAAGGTCCAGCAAAGTCCACATGAATACATGTCCAAGGAGACTCAGGCTACAACCAACAGGCAGGGATTGTGCTGAACCAGGATCATGCTGAATGTGCTGACACGTAGTACAGAACTTTGCCTTCTTCTCAAAATCTTTGTCGATCCCTCGCCTCCAGACATAACTCCGGTCTATGGCTTCATCCGTACAATACTGAAATGACCTGCGTGAAGGACTTCTAAAACCTGAACTTGCCGTGATTTCGTAATGATCACTCACATTCGCCATAAGATGCAACCATGATTCACAGATAATTCATGTTGACGTGACACTAATTGTGTAAACTGGGGATTCTTATGATCCAACACTGTACGTTATAGCACCATTCCCTTCACAAGAGAAAGCACATCATCCACAGTAGTTTCTTTGTTGATGTCTGAGCGAGGAATGGGTAACCTATCAATCAAAATGAGATAGAACACTTCATCTGCTGCTCTTTTGGGCTGACGAGAGCTTGAGCATGGCAGGCATAATAGTCCATCAGTATTGTTGCACTGAGTCCCTTTGCAAAATTGAAGTAGCAATGCCCATCATTGCGTACGAGGAGCAACTAATGATAGAATTCCATGTTTTGGCCCAAAAACTGAAATGTAAGCAAGGTAGAATGTCCACAATACAGATAGGTATGAAACTTCCAAATTCTGAAGATAATGATGAGAGTGTCTCACTCCCTTTGCGCTATTTGCCTCCTAGACGTCTCTCCCACAGGGAAATTCTCTCTTTTCCTTTTTTTTTTTTTTTTTTTTTAAAGGAAACTGTACCATCTGCACTGGATCACGCTCTACTGGCCGTATGCTTACACTGAAAAATTGAGAATTCTGCCTTTGGCTGCACTTGGGCTCCCTCGCCTAGCTAAAGATCCTCAGTGTAGGCTAAGTGTTTATCTGCCCGCCTGCTTGCATGTGGTCAACGAAGATGGCTGCTTGCTTCCACTTCATTGCTTAGTTTGAACCATTTTGGCAGTAATCGCAGAACTCTTATCCTTTGTTCTATCTTTATTTGCCTACTTTTCCCTCTCTAGCTGGCTGGTTCCCACTGTCCCAGGAGCAAGAATAGAAGGCTGTCACCCTGTGCTTCTAGGTGAGCTTTGTCCCCTTTCGTATAGTATTGGCTTACTTTTTTTTCTTCTTCTTGCAATGCAAGCACTGGACACACATGGAATATAAATCCTGTGTCACCAATGTTATATTTCTGGACCAAGCACAGGAGATAAACACAATCACAGAGGGAGCAGACAGAAACACAGCTCTCCTGCTCATTTTATTATTTTAGCTGCAAAATTGAGAGCAACATGAAAATGAGGCTTTGCATTGGGGAAAGGGGAGTGCTCAAGCATTTAAAGGGACAGGACATCACAATTTTTTATATATATAATTTGAATTGCAGTAGCACCTTGGTGTTTTTAGGCTTCTTTAAATGCATTACTGTTAATTCCCCCCCACCCCTTCATAGTTTTTTGTTGTTGGATTCATGGCACTATGGGAGCTTGGCTTTACAAGTGGAAGAATACAAAAAGTAACCCCAATAAATGTTATATGCTCTACATACACCGTAAGGACTATTTGAGATTCAAAATGCTCTGCAAGGACCATCCCTACTGTGGGAGGAGACAGATCATGTGGTGGTGCAGTTTACATCACATATGCTGGAGAGGGGGATGTAACTGTAATCATTTAAGAATGCCCAGAGACTGGTTGCTGCCATGAATTTGTAAAACAGTTTCTCTGTAAAATGTGTGGCACACCCAGAATAAATGATGGCACATTACAGAATAGAGGTTTATATGACATTTTGTTGGGAAGACCTGCAAAACTCCCGGGTGGTTTGTTTGTGAGTACTGTGACCATTCAAGCTCACAGGATTAGAATTTTACATCATCCTATTATATGTTCTATATTAGATATAGATAAGCATATGCACACATGCTTTAAAGATCGGCCATACAGCACTTCCGATAGCCACTGGGAGGAAATGGTGGGTCAAAAAACCTGCAGGATCAAACCTTTCACTTGAGTCTCATGGTATGGCCTTCTTGCTTTTTTAATCTTTAGGAACTGATATAAAAATTTCCAATCCAATCCTAACAACTGGAATTAAAAGGTCTCATTAGAATAATATCAAGCCAATTCTCAATGAATAGTTGAATATTTTTTAGTATAAAACACTGATAGGGTAATTAGCTGCTCTTAAATACAATTTTCTTTTAAACTTAAAGGCTACTTAGTTTTGAAGCAACAAGGAATCTGATGGCACCTTAAAGACTAACAGATTTATTTGGGCATAAGCTTTCGTGGGTAAAAACCTCACTTCTTCAGATGCATCAGGCTCCTTGTTGTTTTTGTAGATACAGACTAACATGGCTACCCCCTGATACTTAGGCCTGGTCTACACTACGAGTTTAGGTCGAATTTAGCAGGGTTAAATCGAATTAAGCCTGGACACATCCCCACGATGAAGCCCTTTTTTTTTTTTTTTTAAACTTACAGGGCCCTTTAAACCAGTTTCTTTACTCCACCTCCGACGAGGGGGTTAGTGCTGAAATCGGCCTTTGTGGTCGGATTTGGGGTAGTGTGGACGGAATTTGACGTTATTGGCCTCCAGGAGCTATCCCACAGTGTTTCATTGTGATCACTCTGGACAGCACTCTCAACTCAGATGCACTGACCAGGTAGACAGGAAAAGCCCCGCGAACTTTTGAATTTCATTTCTTGTTTGCCCAGCGTGGAGAGCACAGGTGACCACGCAGAGCTCATCAGCACAGGTAACCATGATGGAGTCCCAGGATCGTAAAAGAGCTCCAGCATGGACCGAACGGGAGGTACGGGATCTGCTCGCCATATGGGGAGACGAATCAGTGCTAGCTGAACTCCGTAGCAGTAAACGAAATGGCAAAATATTAGAAAAAGTCTCAAAGGCCATGAAGGACAGAGGCTATAACAGGGACGCACAGCAGTGCCGCGTGAAGATTAAGGAGCTAAGCCAAGCCTACCACAAAGCCAGAGAGGCAAACGGAAGGTCCGGGGCAGAGCCGCAAACATGCTGCTTCTACACAGAGCTGCATGCCATGCTAGGGGGTGCAGCCACTACTACCCCAACCATGTGCTTTGACTCCATCAATGGAGAATCATGCAACAGGGAAGCGGGTTCGGGGTACGAGGAAGATGATGATGAAGACAATGAAGATAGCTCACAGCAAGGAAGCAGAGAAACCGGTTTCCCCAACAGCCAGGATATGTTTATCAACCTGGACCTGGAACCAGTAACCCCCGAACTCACCCAAGGCGTGCTCCCAGACCCTGAGGGCACACAAGGGACCTCTGCTGAGTGTACATTTGTAAATATTACACATGGTTTAAAAGCAAGCGTGTTTAATGATTAATTTGCCCTGGCAATCGTGGCCAGTACAGCTGCTGGAAAAGTCTGTTAACGTGTACGGGGATGGAGCGGAAATCCTCCAGGGACATCTCCAGAAAGCTCTCCTTCATGTACTCCCAAAGCCTTTGCAAAAGGTTTCTGGGGAGGGCTGCCTTATCCCGTCCGCCATGGTAGGACACTTTACCACGCCAGGCCAGTAGCACGTAGTCTGGAATTATTGTATAACAAAGCATGGCAGCGTATGGTCCCGGTGTTTGCTGGCATGCAGACAACATCCATTCCTTATCTCTCTTTGTTATCCTCAGGAGAGTGATATCATTCATGGTCACCTGGTTGAAATGGGGTGATTTTATTAAGGGGACATTCAGAGGTGCCTGTTCCTGCTCGGCTGAACGGAAATTACATTGCAAACCTATTTTAAATGGCCAACCCAAAAGGTGCGTAGTATGGGAAATGAGGGCGCTACTGTTTGAAACCATTCCCACACGTTAAGAAGGTTAAAAAAGCCAAAAGACTGTGGCTTACCATGGCTTCCTGCAAGCCGAAATCTGTTGCCTGGCACTGCGCGAGTGATCTCTCGCACCAAACCGGCAGGCCCTCAATATAAGAGGAAAAATGCGACCTTGTAACGAAAGCACATGAGCTGTGTAATGTGAAAAGCAAAACAATGTGAAAGAGTGTACCCATTGTTCTCTAAAATGTGTCTTTTTTTAACCACCTCTCCCTTCTCCTTCACCAGCTGCAAATGTTTCTCCTTCACAGAGGCTAGTGAAGATTAGGAGGAGAAAACGGCGGATTTGGGATGATATGTTCTCGGAGCTCCAGATGTTCTCCCACGCTGACAGAGCACAGCAGAATGCATGGAGGCAGTCAATGTCAGAGTGCAGAAAGGACAATATGAACGAGAGGAGAGGTGGCGGGCTGAATCGCGGGCTGAAGAGGGCAAGTGGCGGGCTGAAGAGGATAGGTGGCGTCAGCTTGACGACAGAAGGCAAGAGTCGATGCTCCGGCTGCTGGAGCATCAAACTGATATGCTCCAGCGTATGGTTGAGCTGCTGGAAAGGCAGCAGGAGCAGAGACTGCCGCTACAGCCCCTGTGTAACCAACAGCCCTCCTCCCCAAGTTCCATAGCCTCCTCACCCAGACGCCCAAGAACGTGGTGGTGGGGGGGGCTTCCGGCCACCCAGTCACTCCACACCAGATGATTGCCCAAGCATCAGAAGGCTGGCCTTCAATAAGTGTTAAAGTTTTAAAGTTTTAAACTGCAGTGTGTCCTTTTCTTTCCCTCCTCCTCCACCCTTCCCGGGCTACCTTGGCAGTTATCCCCTAGTTGTGTGATGAATTAATAAAGAATGCATGAATGTGAAGTAACAATGACTTTATTGCCTCTGCAAGCGGTGCTCGAAGGAAGGAGGGGAGGATGGTTAGTTTACAGGGAAGTAGAGTGAACCGGGGGGGAGGGAGAGGAGGGCGGAGGGTTCATCAAGGAGAAACAAACAGAAGTTTTACACCATAGCCTGGCCAGTCACAAAACTGTTTTTCAAAGCTTCTCTGATGTGCACCGCGCCCTGCTGTACTCTTCTAACTGCCCTAGTGTCAGGCTGCGCATAATCAGCGGCCAGGCGATTTGCCTCAACCTCCCACCCCACCATAAATGTCTCCCCCTTACTCTCACAGATATTGTGGAGCGCACAGCAAGCAGCAATAACAATTGGAATATTGGCTTCGCTGAGGTCTATCAGACTCAGTAAACTGCGCCAGCGCGCTTTTAAACGTCCAAATACACATTCCACCACCATTCGGCACTTGCTTAGCCTATAGTTGAACAGGTCCTGACTACTGTCCAGGCTGCCTGTGTACGGCTTCATGAGCCATGGCTTTAAGGGGTAGGCTGGGTCCCCAAGGATAATGATAGGCATTTCAACATCCCCAACGGTTATTTTCTGGTCCGGGAAGAATGTCCCTTCCTCCACTTTTGAAACAGACCAGAGTTCCTGAAGACATGAGCATCATATACCTTTCCTGGCCATCCCACATTGATGTTAGTGAAACGTCCCTTGTGATCCACCAGGGCTTGCAGCAGCATTGAAAAATACCCCTTTCGGTTTATGTACTCAGTGGCTTGGTGCTCCGGTGACAAGATAGGGATATGTGTTCCGTCTATCGCCCCACCACAGTTTGGGAATCCCATTGCAGCAAAGCCATCCACTATGACCTGCACATTTCCCAGAGTCACTATCCTTGATATCAGCAGGTCTTTGATTGCGTTGGCTACTTGGATCACAGCAGCCCCCACAGTAGATTTACCCACTCCAAATTGATTTCCGACTGACCGGTAGCTGTCTGGCGTTGCAAGCTTCCACAGGGCTATCGCCACTCGCTTCTCATCTGTGAGGGCTGCTCTCATCCTGGTATTCTGGCGCTTCAAGGCAGGGGAAAGCAAGTCACGAAGTTCCATGAAAGTGCCCTTACGCATGCGAAAGTTTTGCAGCCACTGGGAATCGTCCCACACCTGCAACACAATGCGGTCCCACCACACTGTGCTTGTTTCCCGGACCCAGAATCGGCATTCCATGCCATGAACCTGCCCCAGTAACACCATGATTTGCACATTGCTGGGGCCTGTACTTTGTGAGAGGTCTATGTCCATGTAAATTTCCTCATCACTCTCGTCGCCACGCTGCAATCACCTCCTCACCTGGTTTTGCTTTGGCATGTTCTGGCTTTGCATATACTCCAGGACAATGCGCGTAGTGTTCATAGTGCTCATAATTGCCGCGGTGAGCTGAGTGGGCTCCATGATCCCAGTGCTATGGCGTCTGGGCTGAAAAAATATGCGAAACTATTGTCTGACGGAGGGAGGGGCGAGTGACGACATGGCTTACAGAGAATTAAAATCAACAAAGGGGGCTGTGCGTCAGGGAGAAACACAAACAACTGTCATACAGAATGGCCCCCCCAAAGATTGAACTCAAAACCCTGGGTTTAGCAGGCCGTTGATTTCACGGAGGGGGGGCGGGGGAGCAAATGAATACAGAACAAATCTGGTCCATCTATTTTTTACATCTTAAGCTGGCAGCAGATGGTGCAGCATGACTGATAGCCATCAGCATCTTCTGGGTGCTTGGCAGAAAATGCTGTATTATTACTGCTAGCCATCATCGTCAAGACAGTTCAATAGGACTGACGGCAGGACTGAGTCTCCAGGAGACAAAACATGTCTGCCCAGGTGCCTCTGACTGAACTCACTGAGGAGTACGACGATGATGGATACCAATCGTAATACACCATCCACTGCCAAAAGGCAAGGAGCTGCTGCTGTATAGCAATGCAGCCCCACGTCTGCCAGCTCCCAGATAGCCGATGACGGCTACCAGTAATACTGCACCGTCTACTGCCAAAAGGCAATTAGTTGCTGCTGTGTAGCAATGCAGTACCACGTCTGCTGGCACCCAGATGACATATGGTGACGGTGAGCTGAGCGGAACTGAGCGGGATCCATGCTTGCCGTGGTATGTTGTCTGCACAGGTAACCCAGGTAAAAAGGCGCGAATCGATTGTCTGCCGTTGCTCTGACGGAGGGGGAGGGGCCTGACGACATGTACCCAGAACCCCCCGCTACACTGTTTTTGCATCATCAGGCATTGGGATCTTAACACAGAATTCCAATGGGCGGCGGAGACTGCGGGAACTGTGGGATAACTACCCATGGTGCAACACTCCGGAAGTCGACTCTAGCCTCGGTACTGTGGACGCGGTCCACTGACTTAATGCACTTAGAGCATTTTATGTGGGGACACACACAATCGACTGTATAAAACCGATTTCTATAAAACCGGCTTCTATAAATTCGACCTAATTTCGTAGTGTAGATATACCCTTAGTTTTGAAGGTCTGACAAAGCTATGGTCACTTCACAGTCACTGTAAACAACAATGTGAAGAATGTCTCCTGGAACTTCATTTCAGCTCTCACTTCGCTCTCTTTGTCACTATACCATTGAAACCTTTTCTTTCACGCTAAGTGTCCAACTGCCTCAAACTCATTTATCCTATTTGCTTCTATAGTTTTACCTGGTGACTTATTCCATAAGTTTACTTCTCTGAGGAAAACAATGCTGTCTGCCTCCATTCACTGAGTAGTGACAAGATACTTAAGAAGCAAAAAATCACACCAAAAAGAGAGAAGAAGTAGATGATGTGCTTTCAAATGCCAGCTGAAAGCATAAGATATGGATTTTGTCTTAGAGAAAACCAAAGTGCTACATATCCTTAAAAAACAATCAAACAAAAAACCTATGGACACAGAGGTTGAATTTATAACCAAAACACTCTGTACCACATGTGACTTAAGTAGCACAACTGGTAGCACTATTGAGGATTTATGGCTTATGACTTGCTCATATTTAATTTGTAACCGAACACTTCCCCTTCCTCTTAGCTACCTTAGAACTTTTGATTAACTCTTGTTTTCACAGGTCACAGGTTAAACAAAGGAAGGGAAGCGCTCTGCAGTGAAATTGCCCAGAGCACCACAGCAAAAAAGCGACCCTGTTTCAAGCAACATTAAAATAAGTAATAGACTAGAGATTGTTCAAGACAGTTGAAGTTCAAAGACTCCAGTAAGCATAAATCAGAACATTACTGGAAGATAAACAAAATAAGTGCTAAGGAAATGATGCTGCTGAATCTGACATTGTTTTATTCCAGGGCTACATTCTATATCTGTTTACAGTTCTCTCACCAAGATGTCCCTTGTATTTTTAAATGACAATACTTGCCACAAATCACCAAAATCAAATTAGACTCCCTCCCAGTCTAGGAGGGAGATGCTCTTCCCCCTCCCCGCCCCCGCCTTTACTTTTCTCTTCCACAGAAATATCTCAGCATGCAACCCAGCCACATAGCTGGAGACAGGCCAGTCTGAAGGAAGTATGCTTATTTATATACAAAATAAGCAAATATGGACACAGGAAAACTGCTTTTTACACTATATAAGGTCTGCACAAACTCTGCTGCACATGTTGCACAGTACCTTATTCAGTAACTCATATGTCATCACCTTTTTAGTGCACTCCTTGAAAATACAAAACACCATTAGTTACATGTCTCATAATGATTAGGGTTAATCAGAACCTTATAAGACAACTTCATTGTACTGCAGCTTTTAACAGAAATATGTTTTATGTTTAAAGAACACTAGTGGAAAAAGAATAATGCCATGCAAAATCATCCAGGCAACAGCAAAGATGCAGGTTCAAATCTGCTTGTAGAAACAAATGCAAACTAGTGTACCCAGCCAAAAATACCCAAACAAACTAAAAAACTACCATCACCATCACCCAGCAATGGCCGCATGTAGCACATTTGTGCTTAACAAGAAATTCTATCTAAAAATGGAAATTTTTTTGCGCTATCCAGAAGTATTTTGTAACCTAGATCTACAAACGCAATATGTATGAGTGCAAGTCAGCAATCACCACAGCTCAGAAGTCCAGGTTTCACTTCAACCATCACATTTTAAGCAGACGATATCATCCAACATTAGCCGGCACACAGATAAAAATGCAGCATTGCGGCCAACTTCAATTCCTATCTTTTGAATATATTACTCTATTTGTGTGTCTTATGTGGAGGGAAACAGCTCTATTTTATCATGGTAGCAGACTTAAGAGTGTATTTTCTGATTGCACCCCAAAGAGGAAGAATGTTAAGATAATTTGGGGGGTAAAGCAAGAGAATTTTTCATCTATAGCCTGTTGGAAAAGGTAGGTACACATTTTTGACTCTCTCATTCCAATACCTCTATCCTCTACCCCACTCCAAGGAGGAAAGGAGCTATGTAAGATCTGAATTGAATTTTCTGTGGAGAAAATGAGCACTACATAATGTCAGCAGCAATGAAGCTATAAAGATAAGTGCATCCACAGGCCTCTTCCCTCCTACCAGATAAGGTTTCTTTCAATACTTTTGTGCAAGTTATTAGTATAGTAAACAAGCAAACATTCATCTTGAGAACTAACATGGTGTCTTAGGGGAAACCTCCTGCCCTCAAGTTGTCTTGTATACCGAACTTAACTAGCATGGGGCTGAATTTAAGAATACACAAACAGTGAATATTGGTATACCGTATATATATATAGTTGATGTCAGAGTGTATGGCTCTTAGATGTTTAGATACAGCATAGACTGAGGCCTTTTAAAAATGGTTTGAAATAGGATAGCCATGCAATCCCATTTCACATAGCTTTCTCACTATGCTTTCGTTAATGCATTTCAGGAGATAGAGTTTTTAAAATCTACAACTTTTGTGCCGTCTACAATCTCCTCACAATTATAACAAGTGATACAGAGAAATAAACAAAATTATGTACACTTGTGGAAATACAATGCATTTACTGAATAAACACACAATTAATATGTTTACTGAACTTTTTATAATCCTAGAGATTGGGCACATTAATGTCCAACGTACTCATTGTGCTGGCGAGAAAAGAAGAGTATTTCAAATATATGTGTATATTTAATAATTACCTTTAAAATTATGCCTGTCATATACAATTGCTCTGGGGGTTAATATAAATGCTTTTTATGATTACTCTTTCAGACTTATCACTAGGACTGAAATGGAGACTTCATTTCAAAGACCGAATTAAAGCAAAAGGGAAAGAAAGATGCAGAACATAAATGTGTCAGCAGCATTTTTTTTAAGCTGTTCCTCAATGAATGACTCTTTCAAGCTAAAAACTGAAAATAATTCCATATGCCTTACTGGCTGAAGGTATGCTATGTATTGTTCTTAGTTAACTAATTGGACAAGACTTAAACCTACAGGATTTAGTATGCTCTAATAACATAAAGGATAGCAACAGTAATAAGAATCTAAAATCTGTCATTAGGCAAACACGCTGAAACGAACACTTTATCTTTCTACAAATGGCCGAGCTTAACTTTTATTGGGATGAAGTACAACCTCTCCCACCAGTCACAAATAAAATTCAAGTGCCTGTGCACACGAATGCACAAAGTCAGCAAGTCTGGTGGGTCAGCAGCTATACTGAGCACACAGTAGACCTGGATTGAAAAGCTCCAAGATTTCTGGTCTCCGAGCCTGCAAACTGCACAGATATCTTTAAGGGATTACTCCAGGGCTTCATGAAGAGGCACTACAGCCCTCTGAGCCAACTGAATTCATCCTTCTGGCTAAATATGGCATGGGATTAATATGAGTCCAAGGGGAGACAAGTTGTTTATCATCGAGAAATGCTTACTATTTACCAGACTTGAATAATTAATTTGGAGGTGGCAAGTGAAGACTGACCCCTAGACTTAAGGTGGAAAGGGAACATTAGGACCCAGGCTAAACCAGCCTTTGGACTTGGACAGGCACATGAACAGATCACTCGTTTGTATGAAGTGAAAGCAGAAGGGAGAGGGAGCCATGACACCACATTGAAAATGGAGCTTGATGTAGATTAGTGAATTGTTAACAATTTCATCAGGGACTGTTTCACACAGGAAGTTCTAGAAATGAAATTTCAGCGCCTACATCTGCCAACATCAACTGGCATATTGCAAAGATATCGGAGAAAGGCATTCCAAACTTCATCATTATTCTTGTGCCCTCTCTATTAACTCATCAAAGTAAACAATTTCAGATTTTCTGTGATATAATTTATTTCTTTATAAACCCTAATTAAGGGAAGTGATTTAAGCACTATGCTGCATGACTTCAGTACACAGTGCTTTCATTTCACATAAAACAGCACGCACAAAGTGTTCATTGCCAGTACATTACTGGACTTTAAACTGCATGAATATATCACAGCTTCACTTTCATCTCCATCAGCATGCAATGGGTTGCCTTCAGTGAATGTATAAAACAACAGATTATGCATTATATATCACAAGAAGAGAGTTGTATTATAGTGACCTCCCTCCACTTACAGGAAAGTAACCATTTCAGAAAAATGAAATTGTCCAAAAAATTCAAATAAGCAAATGCACTAAGTTATTGCAGTGTTTTGTAAGAAACAAAGGCAAATCATTTTTGTATGATCTCTTACTACCTCTGAAGAGATAAGGCGCCAAAACATAAGGAGAGATTTATTTTGCCTCAACAAAAAGCAGCTGTTTCTTTTCCAGTTATGAGGCATTGCTAATGAATTGGAGGTTTTTATAATATACTTTCCTGTGAAATATGAAGATTCCACTATTAGAATTTCTTTTGATTTTTTTTTTTTTAAGTGCTCATTAGAATGGAGGAGAGGCAGGAGCCGAAGCATGTGATCTTCTAAATCACTGTGGCTATCTCCCCAGTACCAGGCACTCCCAAGGTCAGGTGTAATGGCTGGGCACAAGAACACACATCAGATGGAAGAGAGGTTTCTAGTCACCACTGTCGCCTGGTAAATCCTTCCAACTCAGATTTCAGAAGAGAGATTTTTAACCCTTAACTGTAATAAACACCTGTTGGGAAGGAACAACTAACTCCAAAATAATAAATGTTTGCATGATACTGAATTATGCAATCATGAGTATTCAATCCTTTGTCAAAATTGAAAGCTCTAGAACTCTATGAAATCACTAAAGAATTAAAACAGCAAGATTAACAGTAAGCCAGCAAAACACTCCCGCATAAGTCCTGCAACACCAGGGCTCAACAGAGTAGCTCAAAATTGGGAATGGTTATATTTTTAAAGATACTTTAAAATTAGAATTCCCTAAGTATTTTACCATCCCTTTACAGATCTAATTTTGTGCTTCTAATATTGACAGCTCTGACATTGCATTTTATGTATCAATACAGCATGCCAGTGGCATCCTCAGAAAACATTCTACAAAAGTATTCAGATTTATAACTTACGCAGTTTTCGAAGCTATTTATTGAACAAACCAAAGTTCCTCTGAAATCAATGGGTAGTTTTTCTAACCTGTATTATATCTATAGTGTGCTAGACAGGCAGCATCTTTTTAATACATAATTATAACAATTTTGTAGCACTTTGCATTATGATAGCACAGTACAAACATTAATATTCATCACCACTATGAAGCATAAATAAAGGTTAAGTCCAGTGTAAATTCAAACCGTGAGGTTACATGACTTGCCCAAAACCATACCATGAGAGAGCAGCACAGCCAGGATTAGAATGCAGGAGTTCTTGGATCCCCAGCCCTTTGCTCGGTCCACTGGAACACAATGCTGGGAATATGTGACCAGTGAGCTAGATTCTCTTTTTGAGCAAATTAATGTATGTATCTCCACTGGCTCCAGTGGAGTTACTCCTCATTTACACCAGTGTAAGAGAAAGGCCACTAAGCCCAAGCATTTCCTTTGCCAGGGCAATTTGAGATTATATCAACATCACACACCGGGTATGCTGCAAAAAACAAAAAATAAAAAACACTCAGCAGCATGTCTCAGAGCCTGGGTCAACTGACTCAGGCACATACTACAAGGCTAAAATAGCAGTGCAGATTTCAGGCTCGGGCTGGCGCTTGGGCTTTGAGGCCTGCCCCCTCCACCAGCCCGAACCTGAACATCTACACTGGCATTTTTAAGCCCCATAGCATGCACGCAAATCAGCTGACCTGGGCTCGGAGCGGCTCCCATAGATCTTCTTTTGCAGTGTAGACATACGTTAAACAAATATTTGGGTTCAGAGGCCTCTGGAAACAACTTTAATGAATTAATTCAAAATGCAGCTTTAAAATTACAAATAAGATAGGGTTGAAAGCAAACAGAGATCTGGGAGGGTTTATATGTCTGCCAAGCCTGGAGTTCAGTGTATTCTTTCACCTGCAATAACTATGGCATCACGTGATCTCAAAACAGAGGAAAAACCTGCATTCCTTACCTGCCTTCAGGTATTTGTGATGCCATCAGCTCTTTTAGGAGAAATAATAAAGCCCTGAACTTGAGACTCAGCAGGTATGTACAAGGAAATGATTTTCAAATACTGTATTTTAAAAATATCAATTTACACTGTATTTTGCTAATGACTTGTTAGTTTAAGGTTGGTTGTATTTATAGAAGAAAGTTTTCAATAAATATGAAACTACGCCCCCTCCAGCCACACCCCAGAACAGTTCTCTCCTAGTATTTCATAATATTCCTCTTTCTAGCTAGATTTACCCCTACCGCCCCAAACCTGGGCTTACTTCCATTCACCTAATTAGAATGTGAATTGCAAGAGACAAGGGCCTTGTCATTTCATCTGATAGTAAGTCACCTTACAGTCCTATGGCTCTATATAAATAAATACTATATCGTTTGAAATAGCAAGCAAGCATTTGGAGCCATCAAAATTATTTTTCCACCTATGTAATAAAATACAACAATTGAAGACATAAAATGATTAGTTACAAAAAAAAACCCCACAACAATCCAGGCTAGGAACTTGTATATATCAGGTTAGGCAAATGGAATTTAAAATTATCTAACTATGAACCTTCAAAAATAATCCTGTTTTTCAGTAGAAAGTGGAGCCTTTGTATGCCTGTTACTTCCTTTGCAATGGTGAGCTAGTTAGGAAGTTTTCTACAATGTCAGGTCAAACAACATATTTGATGCTTCTTGCATTCCCACTTACAAAATGAAATTGAAAAACAATGTGATCCTTTGCCTGGATCATTTGGGAATTATTTGCCTGCTAAATTCCCAACTCAGCCATTTGTAAGTTCTCATGTCTTCCCCTATACTTTGTGGAACTCAATACATTATTATTCTCTATTCTACTGTTATAGACTCTCAGTCTATTATATCGACACATTCTCACACTTGCAAGCTTAAATACATACACACATCTCCATAGCAACATCTGTGCATGTTGATGAGATGCAGGCTTTCCTACCACAGAATCAGCCAACAACCTTCTTTGAACATAAGCCTTTATTTCTTGATTTCTGGGATACAGGGATTCAAGTTTTGTCTGTACATCAGAGCCTAATTCATTCTAAAAATGGCCCTATGCTCAATGCATCTCTCATTTTAAAGAGGCCACCTGAATCCATTGCTTCTTTTGTTTTTGTGGATTTCTTCCCCCTCAATATTACCTCCAGTTTTGTTCTAATTTTCTTTTGATGAATGCCCAATTGATCTTTTTGTGGTGCACAGTTACTGTGATTAAAGTATCCCATTAGATTTCACTTAACGTTCTGTAGTTTAAGCTTGTAATCCCTGAAGCTATGTCAAATAGGAGACTTGACCCCAGATTTTAAAGAACTTGGCTCATAACAGGTATTCATATATACCTTTGTCTTATGTAGCATCTTCAGTCTGTATAACTGAACATCGATACAAATAAACTTAAAAAAGTTGGCCATCACTCACCACTGTATATAGAAAATTACTTCAGTGCCAACTTGAAAATAATTTTCATTTCCCACCCAGTGTGACAAAATATAACCAGCTTCAGCAAACCTCCTCTTCATTAGCACTAAGAATCCAGAATTCACTAAATATCACTACTGAACATGGCTCTTCCCCAAACAGCCACACTAACTCTAGAAACAGAGCAACAAAGCTCCTCACAAAAGACAGCTCAATGGAGTTGAATACATCTCTAACAACATGAACCTAGAAAACTGTAACAATGAGGAGTTATGATGTAACAATTTTACTTTTTTTTTTTAGTCAAGCTAAAATGTGCAAGGGCAGCTAGAGGTAACAATTTTGAGGGTCTTTTGTTAGTGTGCTAACATCTAATTGGGACATCACACATGGAAACTGAAGTTTGAGTTTGACAAAGCTGTCACCCTTTCTGGGATTCTTTGTGGTCACTCTAAAACTTTGAAAAGAAGTCCACTGCAGCTGCACTGTGAATTCATCTAAATAAAACTAATTTAGAGGGACTTCAGCATTACAGTTTGGAATATTGTATAGTACTTTCTGACCCAGCACCTCTGCCTTCTCTCCCCTCCCCCACTTCCAAAAAAGGAAACACCCTGCCTTGTGCTTGAACATGCTGGGGGGGGGGGGGGGGGGGATCCAAAAAACAAAACAAAACAATTTCAATGTCTGGCAGAGAAACAGTGTATTTTATTTATGATTTTCATGGAAAACACTCCAAACAAATTGACTGCACATTCTTATATGCCTGCTTCTAAAAGCAGTCTGGAGCCATACACCTCAAGTAATTGAATAGGAAGAGAACACCTTCTTAGTATACAAATCCACATCTACAGTACCTGAATATAGATATACTAAATACAATTTCTTTGTTTGGTGAATGCTAGAGCTTTATATACACCATATGCACACAAGAATCTATGTAAAACATAGATTTCTTAATCAGTATAAGGAGAGGTCTTCTCTTAATCTGAATTTGAATGGGAATGGCTTAGTGATTTCTGAAACAGGAAAGTCAACCGAAGTGCATGATGGATGATTGCAGAGAGGCAGCTTCAGTTTTTTGTGATGTATCCGTAAGCCACCCCTTTTTAGATCAAAGATTTCCAGCTTCTAGCAAAAGTCCTTGTCTCAGCACCTCAAGATCTTTTGCCAACTGGGTATTTCACCAGTGTGTCCAGCTAGTGCTAGATTAATTAAAAACAAAACCCAGAGTCTGCAGAGGGCAGAGGTGGAGGAGCTTCCTAGTGCCTGCACTCTCTTCTCTGAGATCCCTGTGTCCCAGACTCAGAATAGAGGAGGGAAAGCTTCTGCACCCTGGCCAAGTTTATGCAGAGCCATCCAGGGAAGTGCAAAAGGTATTCCCAGGTAGATCCCCTGCAGCTTCCATGAGGTAGAAGGCCACTGCTCCCATGCGATGAATAGAGCCCTTAGTACTCATCATGCCGGTTCTCATGCCCCCAGCTTTTCATTTTAAGACTCCTTTGGCGCTCAGGCAGTTCCTCACTGTGCTTTGAACCAGCAAGTATAAATGTTTCTTTCCATGTATACCTTCATGCCTGGATTTAGCACTTTGGAATGAGAGCTCTGAAACTTAAAGCATTAAGCTTACAAAACACAGGGGGACTTCTTTTTTGTATTTTCGACTACTGTATGTGAAATTAAGTGGGAGGGCCCTGTAAACTCATGCAGAGTCATGTGGCCTCCTGTCCCTTTTCAATGGACAGAGCTATACAACTGCTCTTAATTTCTTAGTGTAAAACTAAGGGAGGAAGTTCTAAAGCGAGCATGTTTGAGAACAAAGACAAGGGGTTGCAACACCTAATAAAGGTACAGACAGAAGAAAAAAGGCTGCTTGCATTTACCAACCAAATACTGACTATCAGGAGTACAAAGACATCAATAATCAAACAAATAGAGGGCTGCAGTTAGGCAAAGGAGGGTCCTTAGAGCACATTTGATGAGAAGATGTTGATGCAGAAGTGAACTCAAAGTGTTTGACAAATGATGTGCAAGATTTATCAAGTGCAACTGGATGGTCTTGGAATTATAAACACAACAGTGATTATATTATACATGATACCAACAGAAACACTTTGAACAGTGTTTTAACCTGGCCAGTAGTAAAGTGGGGGGAAGAGAAGCACTAGCTGACAATTAATGAGGGGGCAGAAACAGCCTTACACAGAGAAGAATTACAGCTGCTACTGGCAGTAAATCTCCTGGACATGACAAAATTGGTTCTAAAAAAAATGTTAACACAGTTTGGCACAGGGTCTGAATCAAATAGTAAGATATGTTAGACAGCATGAGAGCCTGGAGATCACCCCAGAGCTGACAATACAGAGGCCTTCATTTACAGAGAAAGGATTCCAAAGGTTTAGCTGTCAAGGAATCCCTCTTCTTAAAACAAAGTTAAAAAGTTTACATAGAAATGCTGGGAGAGAGAACTCTAGATGTGCCAGACAATCAGAGATCCCATTAGGTTTAAGACATCTGGCATCAGTTGAAATCCATCACATTTCATTTGGGGATCAAAGACTAGTCTTACATCTATCAGAGGTTGGGATGGCAGATTTTGAACAGTCCTTTCTTCCCTACACAGATTATCCCCTTTTCTCCATGGCCAAAGAACCTGCTCCCCCTCACTCAGACCTATTGCCCGTTGGACTGACCAATGTATTCAATATTAAGTTTGGTCTGAAATCAGACTTCAATACTAGCATCAACTTTACAGGAAATAAAAGGTGCTCCACATGAACAAAACTCACAATGTATAGTGTACTCTGCTTTGAATGAGATCTGGAAATGGTAAGACTGTTATACTCTGTATCATCATGACCTTGCGATGCCAATGAACTTAATGTCCCGTTGACCTCAGACAGCCAGAGTTGTACACTCAAGGGCCACACTAAAATGTTTCTGGGAACCTTTGCTCAGTTACTAGAGAAATGCATCAACCAGTTAAAAATTTATTTCAGTATCTGCTGTGCTGCCTATAATTGAAGCTAAATCGCTTTCAAAGGGAAATTCACACTTGTTTCAGTGTTTTCCATCCACATCCTCTTGATTAGTTAGTAGCCATCAATCAACAAAAAAGGCTGAAGAAGAAAATCTAAACTCCAGAAGCAATTAAGAACCCGAGGATATAATAAATACAAGTCTGAGGAGATCCACAGACTAACTTTAACCACTTCAGAAGCCCAGTGATGCCTGATAGTCAATAAGTTACATACTCCAAAGTATCCCAAGTATCACCTCTCCCTTACTGTAGACAATGCTGTATCATGTCAATGTCAAGGTCTGGGAGAGGCGTACTCACACCAAAGACTGGAAGTGGTGTTTAGATAAGATTTGGAAAGTAACCACAGCTATCAGAACAGTGTCTAGAAAAGCAAACAACAGAGTAAAGTCAGATGAGAGCAACCAAAGCTCTGACTGTAAACATGAAGGCTTATTGTCACTGTCACCTCTGGAAGACAGCATCTGCTCCAGAACCACAGGCATGAGCCACTACTTATCAGACAGTATGCGACTAAAATCTCAGTTCCATGCACCAATGTCAGTGACTCAGAAAACCTATTACGAACAACATGGACAAATTCAGGTGCAAGTTTGGGGGAAAGGCTAACTCTAGGCTCATGATGATAAATAGCCCATTCATGAAGGCATAGGAGAGGCAAGCACATTGAGAATGATTGATGAGCAACTTAGATTTTTGTGCAGAACATTTTACAACATACTATCAGCCAGCTAAAAAAAAGCTGTACACTGTTAGATTCATGTTGATGTGCAGGGATTTGCAATACTCTATCCCATGTAACTGCATTGATTCTTAGAGTCTTATTAACAACAAATTAACTACTGAAAATGAGGTAATAGGTGATCAGGAGGAGGGGGGAGAGATAGAAGAGGAGATATCAAATAGTTATTAAAGGGATTAGATACTATCTATCTGTTTCTAGAAAGACTATTTCATTGGCCTACATTTTCCTCTCATTGGGCAAGAAATTGGATTTAAGTGTAGCATAGTGACACATGCAGTTTCCCTGCACTAGGGGTGAATTTCACTATTTTAAATGGGCACTGCAGATGCCTCTTTACAACAGATTGAGTTTACCTGGGTTACATTTACTGTCATAAATCAAGTAACACAATGCACCAAGAACTTTACTTTCTACAATCTATGCTCAGAGATCCAAATTAGCCTATTCTGATCCTGTAGGGTTCCTATGAATGTGGCTGGAATGTATACCTCAGGAATGTGAGAGCTGAAAGGGTCAGATAAAAATCACTTTACATGCTGTGAACCAACACAATCTGTTTCCAGCTAGCCACATCTGGAGTTTAAAATTATTCTAAATATAGTCCTCTAGCCACACCAAGTCCTATATTGAAGGCTGGACTGGATCTGAGATCACACAAGTTTGCGTTGAAGATTACAAATGTTTCCATCTGTATTAGAAGCACCTTTTTATAAAATCCATCCTGCCTTGACAATGTCCTTTCAAAACAATTCTATCATGAATGCTAAGCGGCATAAAAGCCTGGGAAATAATTTCTCAGCAAATAGAACCGGGGTGGGTTGGTTTATTTTTCTGAGATAATATTCTTTATGGATCTCTCTACTCCTGGGTCAAATTAAGTATGATCTGAGTCAAGAGTAGTGATCTATGGAAAATGTTTGCCTTCAAAGGAGGAAAGAATACTTAGAAAGTCTGTCTGCTTTTAAATATTCTCTGTATGTAGAAACAGAATTAAGCTAATTTTTTCCGTTACTGAAAAGCGTTCAAGGAGTTTTGTAGAAACTCTGCAGCCACCATGTAAAAATAGTGCAGCTGCCTTAAAAGCTGTCAGACCAGGGCATTCACAGACCATCATTTCCATGCTGGAGGTATTCTTTCGTTCAGCAGCCAATTTAAATTACTGAAACCCAAGACACCTATCATTAAAATAGTATAAGAAACTGGAAAATCAAAACTGTAATATGGTGCGACAAACTTCTGGGTTACAGATTCAAGTGCAAGCTACTGATATGGTGGATCTGCCATGGAGCAGAAAGCCAAGACTAACTCCTTTCTTTCCCATAACACTGAAGCCTTTATAAGTGTTTGTTTCCTTTCCTAAATGGTATGCAATTAAACCCCATTATTTTATGATGTTCATTCTGTAGGAGCTCAGCTACTTTAATGCTGATGTGTCATTAATAGTACAGATATTATGTGCTATGCATTTTTCAACAAAGATGAAGAAAAAGCCCTTATCGAGTAGTGCTGGATTGTATTATGGATTACAAGTGTGAAAGTATGTAGGATGCCATCTCTATGAGAATCCCGGATAAAGGAGTTCTGTTCAGTGCTCAACATTTACTGTACCCTTACGGCTCTGTAGAAGAAAGTATTTCTATCCTCAAATGTACTGAACGGTTTGTTGAGTGCTCTAGTTTATATATGGTTAAGAATAAATGGTTATATTCCAGATTTTAGAATTTGCCACGGAGATGAAGCCTGAGAATCACCCTCATCTGAAGGTGCCCTATGCTGGAGTTGGTGAAGAGATGATTTCCCAACAGATCATACTCAAATTAAAGGGACTCTCTTGCCTTTTTTCCATTGCAAAGCACTGACGTTTATTGTACTGTTCCCTTTCAACAGCAAACTTTGCCAGCTACTACTGAAATGTAAGGCTCCACATTAACATCCTACTAGGAGTACATTCCAGACTTTACATTCTCAGAATGCTGCAAAAACCCTAACTAATCCTCACAACACCTCGGTGATTTGCAGTATTGTAGCCGTGTTGGTCCCAGGATATTAAAGAAACAAAGTAAGTGAGGTAATATCTATTATTGAACCAACTTCTATTGGTGAGAGAGAGCTCTTCTTCAGGTCATCTTGGTGAAGTAGTTGTGAGATTCCCATTTTACAGATGTGAAGGAAATAGTCTGTGACTCACCCAGCAAATCAGTGGCGGAGCTGGGACTAGACCTTGAGTTCCTGCCTCCCCGTGCCATGCTCAATCCATTAGATCATATTGCCTCCAAAGCTACAATAAGCCCCTTCCCCGTTATTTTAGTGAGGCTGCAACACAACCACTGAGCAACCGCTGAGCACTATGCAAAAGCCAACTTAGGGCTTTTCCATGTGTTTTTCCATCTCTTACACAAGCTCCTGCTTATCTAATTACTAGTGCATGTCCTGTGGGCCCTTGAGAGCTCTTGTTTTTGGAAGGAGGAAGTTGCCTTGTAATCTCACTGGGTAAATGTTATGGGCATCTGTCAGCAAATTTGAGAATGGCTTCACTCCTGACAGATGCATTTTGTAAACCTTACAAGCATAAACCAAAGTAAGCCATTCATGAAAAAGGAGATCTTTCAGTCTAGTGCCTTAACCGCTCTCCCCTTACCTCTTTGAAGTCAGGGAATTGGGTTTTCCCAAGGTGATGTGCTAATGCAAAATGCATTAGTGTAAAATGGGAACTCCCAACACACCCAGGGCCAAAGGGTTAATAAAAGTGACAGAATTTAATGACTACTGTTACAATTGCTTGGCAAATAGGGAAGTATGAATGAAGTAGAAATAGTTTCTGGCAAATAAGACATTCCCTCTTCACTAGTGGACTAGTTTGGTCAGGATATATAATACTCAGTGCTTTGCCAATTTCACCGAGTGGCAGATAAATGTATTACAAATATTTAGCACTAGTGTACATTTCAAGGTACTTAATAAACATAGACTAAGATTAAACAGTTTTTGCTGAAGTTATCTTCCCTTGGTATACATTTGTTTTGCTCTTTTAAATTCAGGAAAAGGAATATAATCAGTAAAATTAGCATTGACATTTGAGCTCTGGGGTCCTTGTTTAGGATTCTGCATCTTCAGAGGATCAAATATTGTGAGAGAAGCCACACATGGCTCAAAAATTGCAGATACATTTATTTTATTGTTCATTTAAAGATTACACACACACCCATTGACCAACCCCATCCTTGTTTTCCATTTTGAGGTTCACTCAAACTGTATGTGTAACTGAATTTCAACCAATCACTTCCCAGAATACTGCAATGATATCCTGAGGAACACTAAAATCCTGTTCAACCATATCACAAATGCATTTGCTAAACCTCTGACTGCACTTGGTTACAGTGCAACATCCCGCACCCCCATCCTGTTGTTGTCACAATTAAGAACAGCAAGAAACAGGCCAAGGAATGTGTCAAAAGAGGAGGGAGTTTAGGATAAGAACAGTAAGACAACACATTCTCAGTGGCTTCAGAGAGCCTAGTGTATTGCTCAGAGAAGTCTGGAGTTCTAATATGTGGCAAATGTGAGGCTGGCCTTCCCCTGCCTTGCACATCACACTATAACTTTCGGTGTGTAAGCATTTGGACAGAGACAACAAGGGATTCTGAAGAGCTCCAGGCCCCAACTGGTAGTTTCCAATGGCACCTAAGCACTCCCCCTTAGAAGAGAGCTGGTTGTGGGTCATAATCCCACCTCCTAAGGGTAGAAATTAGCAAAGAAATTTGACAATTGCAGATTCAGTAGATGTATTGTACATGCCGTGTTTGTGATGGACTAGAGCTGCTGCAGTGGAACACCCCACTCTGCATAAGGCTCCTGGATGAGACTCCTACACATGGAGGAATCATTCCAGACATCACTGAAACCCAGTCTACCCTATTGTAGAATATAGCAACTCTCATACAGCGATGTTAAATGATTTAGGACAAAAACTGAGGAAGAATATTGTGCAATATTGTGTGTTAATTAAAACTTCAGGGGAGGAGAGGGAGTTAAGTGCTTACTCCTATTGGAATTTGTCCATGTTACCATGTCTACAAAAGTACCACAAATGGTCAGGATTGCATTTTTACACCTGCACTGCTGTTCTGCTTAGTGCCCTGTATTTGGGGCTGGATCAGTCCTGATACAAAGCGAAGAATGACACCTACTGAATCATCAGCACCACTTTCCACTAAGCCTGGTGTAGACACAGTAGAAAATACTCCCTCCCCAGAACAATGCTGAGTCAGTCGCCCTGCTGAGCTGGTCCACACTGCCCCTTGCTGAGGGAAAATTGTTAACTGATGAGCTATCCATTGAACACTGGGCTCAAATTGAGACAATAAGTATATTTTGTTTCCCTCCCAATAAAAATAGGCAAAGTTTATTTTATTCAGTAACATTAAATTTGAGCAGGAAGGGCCTCTCCTCAGTCACCTGCTGATACTTTTTTCTAGGCAGGACTTTCCATACAAGCTCTCTCTTTTGCAGAGGCCATTTCACCGAGTGTAAATGCTCATGCCACTGGTGTGCCTCCTCACAGAACATTGTCACAAAACTGTGCCTCCACCCACTTTCTTAAATGCTCACGTTCAAGAAGCATTCAAATTTTAAGAACCACATTATTCCCTTTGCTTTGCGACACAGGGGATGAAACATATCCCATGCCAACCCAAACAAGCTGGCATGCATGTAAATGCAGAGAACACAGGCATCTCACGTTTAGGATGCCATGTATTTGAACAAACATGGTAAGGCAAAGGAGTGGAGAAGGGGCATGGCAGCATCCCCATTAGCCCACAGAAATTCCAAATTTCCTATAAACAAACAGCATCAGCTTCTGCAAAGCCTACTCTATGCCTCTTACTACTGCCTATGGAAATACATGTGAGTGTTTTTCTGCACTGAGCAGGTCTAGACAATATGGTGATAAGTATCTGCACCCTCTAAAAATTGGCACTTTCACTGTTGCGATCACTGGTGGAACTGCACTGGGGCAGAAATAGGGAACTGTGCTGCCCAGAAATCAATGGGTCAGGCAGTAGTGTAGATAGGAAAATTACTCTCTGTAGATAGCCTGAAATATATAGGTCTGAATTTGGAGCATACAACATCCGAGAGCCACGTCCCTTGTTAACACCACTGGAATGGAAATCCCTCAAACCTATGATTGCATAGCTATGAAACTTTCCCATTTTAATGAGAGTTTCCCCATTATCTCTTGCTCTGCCATGGAGCAATATCATCTGACCCTAAAAGTTTAATGTAAAATAGAAGCTGTCAAACAGAAGCCTATACTGATAGAGTCATGAGCCTTATTTCCGTGTTTGGGATCAGAAGAAAGCAATTAAATGTTGCTAGCAAGAGCAAAACAAGTTGAAACTCTGATTAAAGGGTGTGTGTGTGTGCGCTCTATAACTTTTAATAATCTCAAAGGTGAGTGTCTTAGTGCTTTTGAACTCTACTTTAGAGCATACTTTCCTCCAATATGCAGTGGCAGACTGGGAGTCTTCCATTACTGCAGGTTCTAGAGTGAGATTTGGAAGCATTTTACTATCGCGCTCCTCATAATTCAAACCCTCTTTTGTGTCTGTCTTTATAGGTCATTGTTGGCCAGATGGAAAATATTAAGGAAAAAGGATTGCAACTAAATCAATCGGCTGTAGTCTGCTGCCAAAAGGCCCCAGGCTAACTACAAGCAGATTTGCAGGCAGGCTCTGCTCTGTTACAATCTGAGATCTGGCACATCCTTTGCCCTGACTAACAGCAGGAGGGCACGGGGCCAGCTTAGAGCAGCTACTGTGCCAAACAGACTGTGCAGGTCTTACTGCTTGAATGCTTCCACAGAAAGGGATAAATCGATGAACTCCTTTGTAAACAACTCTGCACTTTCTGGCTGCTACCAACTTCAAAAGGTGGCATAACTTACTCCTAGAACAAAATTATGCAAGTATATATATATCTTATACTTAGTGGATTTGACTTGGGGAAAACACCTGCATTAGGGCATGACATTTAAACTTCATACAAGGAAAAATTAGAGTAAAAATTTAGATAGTAAACAAAAGGAGACAAGACTGAAACCAAACCAAGTTAGCCTGATCCTCAAGGATTGCCTGGGAACTGTAGGGAACTGGCTAACACTAGTCAAATTAATCATTTAAATTCATAACCTTCGTAAATGAGAGAGTGCAAAATCCCACTGAGAAGAGCTTCAAACAACATCTTTCTACATACACCGGGCATATTTTTTCTTTATTTTGGGGGTGAGGGAGAGGGATAGATTTATTTATTCCAAGAGATTCCTAGATGTCTTCTCTATAGCAGGCATATTCTTTAATTGATCAGCATGGGCAATCTTTCCATAGAGTTTAGTGGAAAAAGTGCTAACAATGGCATTTGCATAGTGTGCCATACATTTCACATCCTTAGATCATCTTTAACTTTTTATGCCAATTTGTTGAGACTGAGGCTGCCACAAAAGGATCATTTCAAACATAGTCTGTGCTGACCTTCCCTTTGCAGCCCATCAATATTTCAGAAAAATGTGCCAGGTTGGAACCAATGTTTCATACAATTGCAAAAACCAAACATGGAAATTGCATCTAAGATCAATACTGGGACTCTTGCTATCTGGGCAGAGGTGCTCTTAGTTTCCTGGAAGGCGCCAGAGGGGGGAACGAAGAGAAGAGAGAGACAACTCTTGAGTTCCATCATTGGCTGATCACGGAGCAACCAAGCAGCTGCAGCCAAAGACTTGCTGACTACTATTCCAGCCATAAGGCAGGTGTCACATACAGCAAATAGAAAATAGGAGTAAGCATGTGCTGCGGAAAATGCTGTCCAAGATTGAAAGCTGTCCCCCACTGCAAAGGAATGCCTCTGAATTCACTGAGATGGGGAAAAACAAGACACTTATCCACGTCAAACCACAAAACAAATTTTATATCCGAGAGACTCATTCCATCAGCCCACCTGCTAAATAAAGAGCTAATTCCCAAACTGTCCAAACTAAGAGCATTGACTACATAGAAACAGTTAGGTAAAGTGTTATACAAGGGTATCATTTTAAAAACTCTTACAAACAGTGTTAGGCAGCTGCACACCATCAGCAGTGGCTTACACCCCCCCCCCCCCTTTCATGCTTGTTTACGCTATTATTCACATAAGTTCAGCTGCAGCAAATGGCATTAGAGCAGAGCCCAATAGTTCAGGACCTGTTGCATTTCCTGCCTTTCCAAGGAGTTAATCTTTTGTCCGTTTGGCAGTAGGACAAAGGTTAGCATTCAAATTTTAATCCATCTGCATTTACAGTAGCGCCTCAGTTAATTTACAATAGTGACCCAGGGCAAGTCAATACATTCTATGAATTAGTGAATAAATGGAACAAAAAGGGCAAAAAAAAAAAGTGTATCAAAAAAATCCATCACAAAAATAATTAGTTTATGAAACGTTACATAAATGAAACAATGTTGAAGGCGTTCTGCAGTAGGCCTAAGAGTAATGAAATCTTACTGTATGTCTACACTGCAAAAAAAAAAGGGGGTGGGGGGAGGCTGGGGCATTAAATTCAGTTAGCTAACCCTTGTTAGCTAAAAAGCTTTTGAGTTTTCAGTGTGGTGTCAGTGGGTCTGTAAAGACTTTGTTTGCTTATTCTGAAGTTTAAAAAGGACTAAATCAATGTAATTAGTTTTGCAAATTTAAATATTGGCAGTCTCCCTCCATCTTCCAACAAAAATTGACTGGAAGTCTGGAATGGGGTTTCTTATTACTTATTCTACATTGAAAGAAAGAAAAAGAAGGTGTGTTCTTAACTCAGATTAGCTAACCTGTATTAGCTAACGCCGATTAAAATAGCAGTGAAGATGTGACAACTTGGTTTTTAAAACAGGTTAGTAGCTCAAGTTCAAGCCTACGGGGCAGCCTGGAGTTGATCTTGAGATGCTAACTAATCTGAGTTAAGAACACACCTTTTTCTTTCAAATAAGAAACCCCATTTCAGACCTCTAGCCCATTTTCCCTGAGAGGTGGATGGAACCTGCCAATTTTTTGCACAGATTATGAGGTGTGTGAATTAGCAAAATTCTACCATATTTAAGTTTTTACAAAAATATTTACATTGATTCAGTTCTATTTCAAACTTCAAGATCAGCAAAGTCTTTACAGACCCACTGAAAACTGAAAAGTTTTCATTTACAGTGTCATTTTATATATACCAATTCTCGTTATTTACCAGCTAAGTCTGGCTGAAACTACTACTTTGTTACTTAGGAGTTAGGCAAACCACCTCCTCTCAAAGTCACACTCTTCTGCTGGCAACATCACAAGCATGACATCACATAGATAACAACAACAACTTCAAGAGAAGGACAAACAAAAGGAGACAAACAGTGCATCAAGCACACTTCTGGCATTTCAGTAACACAAGATGCAAGCCTCAGAATCAGTGGGATTCTTCACTCTTTGCTATAATGTGTGTTTAATCTGTGAAATGGAATGACTTGCAGTGTGTGTGTGTGTGTGTGTGTGTGTGTGTGTGTGTGTGTGTGTGTGTAAATATGAATGTGCCCACCTGAATATATAAAATCACATACACAAAAATATAATCATATACACCAGAGCACTAGCCCACATTGTAGTGTCTACAAAGACTAAAAAACTGTTAAGAAGCCAAATAGAAATCACTGCCTAAAACTGTGCTTATGCATTTTTTGTCCCATCCTTAAAAATTGCTTTAATTGATTTCAGCTATTGTAATAAGCAAATAATTATATTTTATTCAAAATTACCAAAGTGAAGATTCATAGAAGGAGCCAACCTCACTCTAAAGATAGCCTCCAGAGTTCATTTAAAGATGGTAACCCTGTCAATGGCAGACTAAGAACCCTGGCTAAAATGAGTAACTGGAAAGGAATGGGTTTTTTATTTAATGTTTTTAATTGTATGAAGGGAAACAGGAACTAACAAATTAAAAGCAAATAAGGAACAAAAGCCGAGCACAATACAAAGCCATATTCATCTTCTCATGCAATAATATTTTATTATTTCATTCTCTTATGTTGGAAGACATTCAGGAAAAAAAAAGGAAAGAAAAACATGTCCCAGGAAGTGATGGTAAGACAATGTTCAGAACACAGTGCATAAGAACTGCTAGACAGAGCCAGAAAATTGTCATCATACAAACAATATCAATCTAGCTGACCCCAGCGTTATTTGCACCAGGCCCATCAACTGAGTTTTCCATACACATCACCCTTCCATAATTATTCTGCCAAGGAACTAAAAATAAAAGGCTGTCTGTCACCTTTCCTATGCTACCCTTTCAAAAACTAGCAGGTCACAATCCACTGAACCAGTTTTTTGTCATGGGCAATGAATGCAATTTCCGCTGCGGTATCAGACATTTTGCTATCATTAAGGCTTGTAGGTTAGGGACTAGTGTTTTTGTGAACCAGAAAGTACAAGCTTTGGGTTAGTGAGCCCCAACATTAAGAACTGTGGTAGGAATGTAGGAAGTCCCTAATATTTAAGTTAATTTTTAAATGTATTTTTTACCAGAATTGCCACATTTTTTTGGACAGTTTGATAACATATGTGGAAAGTAGCCAGGGGAACCTCTACATCTTCTAACCCTTATTTATATCTAATGCCTATTTTGAATATAAATCTTGCAGTCTGACACATGAAAAAAAAATCCTCTCAGGAAGTAGGCAGACATGGGGACTCAATGATGCCTTTTTTTTAATATTGCATCCAAATTTTGTTCCACTGTTGAATGATTGAACGGTCTCTAAATTCTGATAACTTATGCTGAAATAGTCAAAATCTCCTCCTTTCTGGGGCCTACTCTCTAATATCCTGGGACCAACACTGCTACAACACCAGTGCACAAGAAAAACATTGTAATATATTATAATCCTCAAACCAGAATCTCGTCTTGTTTGTATGGTGGTATAGTTTCAGTGGAAGCTACCTTCCATTCCTCCTACAAGAAATTGTATTATGAGGTCTAATTTTCTTTAAAAAATAAAATAAAATAAAAAAAATACAGAGCATTAATTAAGAAGAGAAGGAAGTTGAGCATATAAAGGGATTGTAATAAAATATATAAATATTAATTTTCCTTACAATGGCACTGGGAAAGCTGCCCTTTTGTTCAAATTATCAGATTTTTCATGAAGCAGGAAACTGATATTTGGGGGGGGGGGGTAGAAGGGGGAGACAAGTATTTTAAACCGAGATCTGCCAATTTAAAATTCCAAGAGTGAAAAGAGGCACATTTCAGGACTTCAATAAGCCCTCTTTGCCCCTGTGGTAGAGTGGTCTGCACCTTTAATAGCCTGCAGATTCATGGAGCAGCAAGCTCTGGCCTAAGGAGAAGCCCAGCAGGCAGGTCTTGGAAACCAGCTAATCAGAAGCTAAAGATTGGCTCTGATTTCCCAGCTGGAAGATATGAATGAGGACCCCAACTCTGTAAGGCAGGGGGCAGGAGCTAGGAGAGACAAACACTTCCCTGAGCAGCAGCAAAAGGCTGCTACCAGGCAGGTAGGCCCTGTGGTTCCTATGAGGCAAAGAGAGGGCCGGGACCTTTGAGCTACTGGGGGTAGAGGACACACCTTGTGGTATCAGTCCAGTTCAGGACTGTCATTTTTGTTACTTTTCCTTTTTGTGTTTGTGTGGCAGAAGAATAAAAAAAGCCTGAATAGAAGACAAAAACAGAGCTGAGCATGGCTAACTGTTTTTTCTCAGCTGGTGCACAGGCCCATCAAACCACGCGCTCCATATACCCAGGAAAAATAGTAATCATTATTTCAAATGCTGCATCTCCCACCATCTCCACAAAAAAATATTACACTGAATTAATGCAAGACTCCAGAAGCCATTTGAAAGGACAAGTCAGGCCGATGCAATACATCTGGGTAAACATTTAAAATCTTTAAGAAATACCTGAATACAAAACATTCAGCGGTTAACATTAAAAGCTTTTCATGGGCAAACGTTTTATCAGATCAAAGCATAAAGTTCCACAAGGAAACTCTTTATAATCAACCTTGCTAAATAAGATGTTTCATCAGGTCATCAGTTGTGTAATCTTACAATTTCACATACACTAAAACTTTTCTATGGTCCCATTTCTGCTCCTTGACTCACAATGTATAGAACTTTATACTTCTGAGTAATCACAATGGGACATTTCATAGCTTCACCTACCCCCAAAAAACTTATTTTTCCTCTCCTCAGACATTCCATAATCTGATAAAATACTGTTTAGCACTTGTATACTTATACTTGTATATGCAATAAAAACATAAGACATTGATGTTAAGACCACACTGTTTAACTTAGACAAGGATTTCAAGTGTTTTCAGGGGCAGACTCATTAATTTTATTAGAGAATCTGTTAAAAAGAGAATCGGTTAAAATCTGTTAAGAGAATCTGTTAAAAAGAGCTGCCCAATGGAACTACTCATGGAGTAAAGTAATACTCAACATGAGTAAAGGGGCAGAATTGGGCCCTTTTATATTGGGTCATCAAACTACTATTTGTTACTTATATCTTAACTGTAATATAATAAAAATATCTGAACTTCAAGCATCATTTCTTCCCATTTTGCTTTGGGCCTGATCAATGAAAACGGAAAACAGTCTAGAAGACACCAGGGCAAGCCTTGTTGCTTTTTTAACAAATAAATATTTTGTGACACAATTCAGGATTTTCCTCTTCAAAAAACACTTGAAAGGCTTGTCAAACTTAAACAACAGTGTTGATTTTTTGAGTTAAGGGGTATCACAATACTAGTGAGTTAAGTTTCTACTGCATATACACAAACAGTGGTATACAGGTCCCTAAAGCTGTTTGTCCCCTATGCATCAATGCCCTGCCAGTTGGCAAGCCTGAGCCAGGAAGCTGTCAATTCCAATTGAGTTTAGGCGATGTAGTCCTATTAAAGAAGTCTTGCTGGTTAAGGGGCGTCCACTGTTTCCAAAGCATGGGAAAAAAAAAAAGGCTTTGCTTTCCTTAGATTTGAGCTGGCAACTTTCACTGACTAGAGTTTTCAAGGAGCTATGAATGAGTTTAACAAAGGAGTTCTGTGGCTAGTTTCTGGCTGAAATCCATGTCAACAGTTTTTAAGGTCACAGGTCACACTAACTAACATTTATTCCCAGCAGACCCTGCTCTAAACACAAGCTGTAAGTAGTACAAATTTGGAATTTTTCTGTAATCCCTTGAGATATTCCTGATCCTTCCACATGTTTCTGCTCAATTAAAAACAATTCTTACTTTGCACCACAAGAGAGGCCCCGCTCAGAAATCTCATTCTATTCTTAGGATAAATGGACAAAGACTGCAATCAAAGAAGGCGGTGGCGAGCAGGGGGAGAGAGGGGCGCAATTCACAACAGATCGCACCAAAAACCTCAGATGACTCCATACAGAACCACATTCAGTTAGTTACATTTTTTACCTTTTATTACATACTACTAAAGACCTGTTTTTTTTTTTAATCTTGAATTTAGAGTGGTACAAAGCTCTGTTATTTTGGCTAAGAGGGGTTTCCATACAAACCTTTTATTTCAGAACAGTGAGTTTCATTTTGGAGAAATGAGCCAAAGACCACAATATTTTTAAGTGAAGGTCAGCTGAAACCAGAGTTCTGCATGGTTTCCACACAAAATCAATTACCTCCTAAGCACCAACTTTGCCTGATAGGTCCATGAACCTTAACAAACCTGGTCCAAGTTTTGTCTTTGTAACAAAATCCAGAGTCGGGTGAATTCTGTTTGGTTTTCATTTTCATTAAGAAAGCTTTGTCCTGCTCTAGTGATTACAAACAGGTACTGTACCTCACTGCTTAATGCATTAAAAGACTTTTCCAAAAATAAACTACAGAGAAGATGAGTTTGTATGCTACATGAAGATGGGAACTAGAGAGCTCTTATTTGCCAACTCTAACTTAGAGTCTTGACCTTAAGTGCCTATATCAGTGGCTCTCAAACTTTTTTTACTGGTGACCCCCCCCTTACACATTAAAAACACTTTTTAATATATTTAACACCATTATAAATCCTGGAGGCAAAGCGGGATTTTGGGTGGAGGTTGACAGCTTGCGACCCCCTGAGGAGTCCGAACCCCCAGTTTGAGAACCCCTGGCCTATATTCAGCACCAGACTGTACAGCATGATGTACACCTATAGTGCTGTAAAACACTATGCGCGTTTTTCCCCACATTTCAGAATTCCGCAGGTTCCCTTCTTGAATGGCTCAAGTGTTATTTGTGCAACCCATTTTGATTGGGGAATAGAGAAATGGCCTTACACAATTTCCTCAGAGACAAAAAACCTTATCCAGGCTAGCCACATTTACCCAAACACCTTCCAAAGCTACCTTGGCTTTCAAAAAAATGCTTTTGTAATACCTGGCATGTGAAAGATATTTTGCAACTTAAATGTAACAGAAGCTTAACAAAATCTGGATGGAGAAATTGCAGGTTACAATACAATGTATTAAACTGCATATGAGTACACATCGTGATTCTGATCATCATGATTTTTAATGAATTTGGCTTCTACTACAACGACCACTAGAGAGCAACAGAAGATATTTATGATTTAAGCACCAACATCCCATATCGCACTAAAACTGTAGTACCATCCTGGAAAATAAATTTAAACACAGTTAGATAAGACCACATAATGCTATCCAAAATGTACAGGTCTTGATATTGTACCATACCAAAAAGACTAACATCAGAGATTGGATTAAAAATCATCAATGTAGTGTATATTACACAGCACACACATTTCTATCAGAGAGGTTAAAAATGTCCAGTTTTCCTCTTAAGTGAAATAGAAAACTTTTTATTTAAAAACAACCACCACCCAACACATCAGCACCAAGCTACATAACATTTTTATATTGCACATTTTAGAACCAAGCATTTTTCATTAGTTTGTGTTAGTTATTTGTAATAAAGACCTAGCTGAAAATATTGGGCTGAAGAAATGGACTCTGGAATAGTTCACAGCACACAAAACTGAGAACTTTATTTCAGAGGTGCTCTTTGAAACAGCGTAGATTAAAACCCATAAATTACACCTTTAACCATAAATTTGTAAAAATCTCTCTTTTGTATTAAAAGCAGCAAATATTTTCAGGTAACATTTGATATCTTAAAATGCATTTTAGTAATATGTCAAATAGACTGAGAAATGTTGTTTTTCTATTCCGAAGTGAACATGGTTGATTTTAAGAGGATCCGTATTTTTTATTTATAGTAGGGTCAATATAACGAAAATCCCCATCAACTTCTGCTGTACAAAGTTAAACTATCCATGTTTTTTCTTCTTTCTTTCATAGAGTATAAAATTTTCTTCAGAAAGTTTAAAAAACATTATTTTGCTTTAGCTTCTATTATTCATTATACTATCTTTACTACAAAGTCTGTTTTATATGTTTAAATAGATGGTTGGTATACACCCAATGGTGACCTTTAAACTTTCTGCCTCTAATATTTCTCAATATATTTCACAAACAAGTCACTTACTTTAAAGATGAAATAAACAGAACAGAGAAGAAACAGCCATTTGAAAAAGTTACTAGTTACTGTTTTTTTATTAATGAAGACCTTTTCAAAAACTAATAACCAGTTCCTCGTATCAAATGCTTGAAATATTTGAGAAGACAAAAGATAAAAACACTAGCGTTGGGGAAAAAAATCCCAAGTTATTAACTATATTATGTAAATATGCTGAAAAAAAGAGCATTAAAATGTCTTCGTGCTGAGTTATCAACGTTTTTTACATTTTCAGCTATTCGAGCTGTTAAGATTCTCACATATTAGAACGTACAACGGTCAGACGTACACAAACAAAAGCAAGTAAGATAAAAAACCTCTACACATTGCATATAAGAAGTTGAGATGTTTCCCTGGAACAAGACACCACAAAGTTTAAGCTTCTGATTTTAGCTGAGTATTTTAACCTCATATACTGAATAGTTAAACCTCTATACTGTCTTATATATTATTGATTCACCTATTCCTCCTGCTCTTTCAAACACTAGTTTACTTCAGCTGTAGCCTAACTGGAATTCTGTCACTTGCTGCAATTTCTCTCATGAGTCTATAAGAGACTCATATTTTCCTTACAAGCAGGCAATAAAGCAAATGTTCCCATGCAACAAGGATCCCATACAAAACAAACATGGGTGATGTTTGTTTTTTATTTGCTTAACCCAATCTGACAGAGCATCAAGCACTAAACAATACCTCCTGAGCACCAACTTTGCCTGACAGGTCCATGAATCTTAACAAACGTGGCCCAAGTTTTGTCTTTGTAACAAAATCCAGAGTCGGGTGAATTCTGTTTGGTTTTCATTTTCATTAAGCTTTGCCCTGCTCTAGTGATTACAAACAGGTACTGTACCTCACTGCTTAATGCATTAAAAGACTTTTCCAAAAATAAACTACAGAGAAGATGAGTTTGTATGCTACATGAAGATGGGAACTAGAGAGCTCTTATTTGCCAGCTCTAACTTAGAGTCTCGACCCTGCTTCCAAGGACTTCAGTGGACTTAGATTATTATTATTTTTTTATTACAAATATTTGCACTGTACAAATGATAAACAAAAGAAATAGTATTTTTCAATTCACTTCATACAAGTACTGCAGTGCAATGTCTTTGTTGTGAAAGTGGAACTTACAAATGTAGATTTTTGTTTTGTTACATAACTGCACTCACAAACAAAACAATGCAAAACTTCAGAGCCTACAAGTCCACGCAGTCCTACTTCTTGTTCAGCCAACCACTCAGACAAACAAATATGTTTACATTTATGGGGCATAAGACTGCCTGCTTATTATTTACAATGTCACCCGAAAGTGAGAACAGGCATTTGCATGGCACTTTTGTAGCCAGCATTGCAAGGTATTTATGTGCCAGATATGCTAAATATTCATATGCCCCTTCATGCTTCGGCCACCATTCCAGAGGACATGCTTCCATGCTGATGACGCTCGTTAAAAAAATAATGCATTAATTAAATTTGTGACTGAACTCCTTGGGGGAGAATTGTATGTGTCTGGCTCTATTTTACCCTCATTCTGCCATATATTTCAGGTTGTAGTAGTCTCAGATGATGATCCAGCACATGTTGTTCATTTTAAGAACACTTTCACTGCAGATTTCACAAAATGCAAAGAAGGTACCAATGTGAGACTTCTACAGATAACTACAGCACTCAACCCAAGGTTTAAGAATCTGAAGTGCCTTCCAAAATCTGAGCGGGACAAGGTGTGGAGCATGCTTTTAAAAGTCTTAAAAGAGCAACACTCCGATGTGGAAACTACAGAACCCGAACCACCAAAAAAGAAAATAAACCTTCTGCTGGTGGCATCTAACTCAAATAATGAAAATGAACATGTGTTGGTCCGCAGTGCTTTGGATTGTTATTGAGCAGAACCCCTAATCAGCACGGACGCATGTCCCCTGGAATGAAGGGACATATGAATCTTTAGCGCATCTGGCACGTAAATATCTTGCAATGCTGGCTACAACAGTGCCATGAGAACGCCTGTTCTCACTTTCAGGTGACACTGTAAATAAGAAGTGGGCAGCATTATCTCCTCCAAATGTAAACAAACTTGTTTGTCTGAGCAATTGGCTGAACAAGAAGTAGGACTGAGCGGACTTGCAGGCTCTAAAATTTTACATTGTTTTATTTATTTAATGCAGGGTTTTTTTTACATAATTCTACATTTGTAAGTTCAACTTTCATGATAAAGAGATTGCACTATTGTACTTGTAATAGGAGAATTGAAAAATACTATTTCTTTTGTTTTTTTACAGTGCAAATACTTGCAATCAAAAATAAATATAAAGTGAGCACTGTACACTTTGTCTTGTGTTGTAATTGAAATCAATATATTTGAAAATGTAGAAAACATCCAAAAATATTTAAATAAATGGTATTCAATTCTTGTTTAACAGTGCGATTAATCGCGATTAATTTTTTTTAATCACTTGACAGCCCTGGAGAATACACATATACTAGTAGGCTACAATACCAGCCTCCCAATCAGAAAAAGGCTATTAAATGCACAGTGGAGAGAGATCAATTGGACAATTAAGTCATAAAATAGTAATAATGGGTGACTATCCACAACTGGGCAAGGATCAGACAATCAATTTTGACTCCTTAACTAACTGCTTCTTGGAACAGCAAGTTCTAGATCACACAAAAGGAGATCTCTAACCTGGTCCTAAATATATTACACAGAAGTTGGTTGAAATATTAGTTATAGTTCAGTCATTAAGCAACAGTGACCACAATATAATTAAATTCAACAGCCGGTGGGAGAGACTGCGCTAGAACTAGGAGTGTTATTAAACTTTTAGAATGAGGGGGCTACTTAAAGAAACAATATCAAGTGCAGAAATTAAGCTATGTAAATGTACCATAGCAGAGTCAGAGAAAGTATGTATACCCTCAACAAAAAAGGAAGCAGAAAGGCAAGAAATAAGGCAATATGATTAAATGGCAAGGTTCAAGAGGTTACTTGAGCTAAGTCAATAGTGAAGAACAAATTGTGGCAGGTAAAATGTAAGATCAAAATTATGGTGGGTAAGTGGGAATTTGAAAAATAGCTACATAACTTAAAAACAAAAACAAAAAAGGAGAAATTATCAGAAGCAGGAAGACTGCAATAAAATTGGTGGGTCCACTGGACTACTAGGAAGTAAAGGGAGAAAATGAGGACAAGCACACTACAGAGAAGCCAAATGATTTGTCTTCACCACAGAGGGCACCTTTGGCTTAGTTCCTTTTCACCGGGGTTCCAAATATAATCACAGACTCTGCTGGGCTCCCTAGGCTTGGCTCCTCCCCAATATCCTTCTTGTTACATGGTTCCAAGAGTGCCGGCTCCCAGCACCAGACAAAAAAGCACGTGCCTGGGGCGGCACATTGTAAGGGGCGGCATTCTGGCCGCCCTGACGTGGTTTTTGGTTTTTTGTTTTTTGTTTTTTTGCTTTGGCAGCCCGGTCCGCAGCTCTGGAGCCCCCGGCCGGCTCCCCACACTCCGCCAGTCCCAGCCCAGCCCTAAAGGGGCACAGACCCCGGCCCGGGGGAGGGAGGGGCAGAAACTAGTGATCCCCGCCGCTCACTGTGCCGCCAGGCTCCCCAGGACGCGCCACTCCCTGCTGCCTGCACTGGCCTCAGCCTCCCGCATCGCTCTGAGCCTGGCCCGGCCGAGTCGCCTTTAAAGGAGCGGCTGAGCCAGCACCTCCTGCAGCCCCTGGGGGCTCTGCCTGCCCAGCTGGGAGAGGCAAGCCCCTCTTGCCCAGCTGCGAGCAGGCTGCCCACGGGCAGAGGGAGCGGGCGGGTACCGCCCTTCACCCCCCTGCGAGCCGCCTTGACCGCCCTCCACGCGCTCTCTGAGGCTGCCGTTTTTTTTCGTTTGTTTGTTGTTTTTTGCTTGGGACGGCAAAAAAGCTAGAGCCGGCCCTGTGTTTACCTCATCTCTTAATGCAACTGCAATTGACAGGAAGCAGCAATAAAGAACAAAGTCTGAAAAATTTTGACACTTTCCAGTCTCTTCCTCTCCTTGTTGAGACATCCATGGCACAGAAAAACAAGAAAGGCAGTCCTCCCCAAAACAGGGGTGAGGGCACAAGGAGTACCCAAACAAACCCCATTAACAAATCCCAGAACAAATTTGGAGAGGACATTCCCCATTGAAAAAAGCAACCATTTTCCTATTTCTTTATCATCAATTTACTCTAATTTAGAATTACCAATCCTCTCTGCATCCCCATAGAAAACAAGGAAGCAGTTTGCACAGAAATTGTGACTTGCTTACAAAACCACTTCAGTGTAATACTTCTATGATAGTCCTGATGTAAAGTTTGATTCATGTCAACAGAGAACTAATGGAAACAAAAGTTACTCAACATGTTAACTGCACATCCTCAGTAGATTTATTTATTTTATGATTATGTGGTCAAATCTTGAGGCTCTTTATCAGCTTTTACTTAGTCTTTTATCAAGGAAAACTGACACTGAAATTAGTGGAGTTCTTCCTTATGAAGCACTAAAGAAAAACTGAGGACCTTATCCTTGTAGAATACCGTATATGGCGGCTCCGAAGTGAGGGCATTGATGTAATGGCTACAGGGAAAGCAACTTCCCATGACAGATGGGAGATGAAACAAGAAGCCATAGGCTCAAAGGGCAGGCCCATGAGCCTAGAGAGGACCAGGTTGAGGTCCCACTGGGGAACTAGGTCCCAGACCAGCAAGAAGAGCCTTTCTAGGCCCTTTAGGAACCTCATCGACATCTCATGTGAGAACAGTGATTGGCCTGGATATGGCTGCCAAGTGCTTTAGGTGGAGCAGGTAATTCAGGATGGACTGCAGACAGAAAATTGCAAATGGGGGCATAAGGAGGTGATTCTAAGGTGACATTCTGACTTCATTCCTTGACTTCCAAGTTAGTGTAACTGGTTTATCTTAGCAACATGCCACCACAAAGAGTAACACTTTCAATAATAAATGTGAGTTAATGACTTACACCACAAAGAGTCCCTGTGAAATAGGATGGAATGGAGGTGGTGAGGAACCACCCCTGCTTTTTCCTGGACTGACAAGTGGCAACTACGGCATTTGGCTTTTTGTTTCTTAGGGTTAGATCAGTACAGTCTTTACCTGGGCTTTATCAAGAGGCACTTCCCTTTGCTTGCTTTGCTTCTCCATGAGTCTCTCTCCCCTAACAGAAAGAGACAGGAGGCAGGCCACTGCTACACCTAGGTAACAGAGGCTGACAGGGACAGTGTGCATAGCTTTATTTCCCCAACAGGAGGTTCTCAGCAGGAGCCTGGCAAACAATAGATCTGAAATCTGATTTTTGTCACTTTTTGGGGCGGGCGCGGGGGGGTAGCAAAAGGAAATAGAAAATTAAGTAAAGGTTGCCCCAGAGCTTACTGGCCTGGAGTCATAAGGAACTGTTTTGATACAGCTCCAGCCCTCTCACTCACTGTCTCTCCTCTCTATGTGAAGCACATTGTTTCTGTCTCCCAGTAGCAGCATTTATAATCAAGTTAGATTGCATTCACACGTCCATCAACAGAAGGGAGTGAGGGTCATAATTACAGACCGTTAGGATAGGTACTTTATTAATAAAGCATCAGCAAGATATTCTCTCAGTTACCAACTGATGCTTTATTAATAAAACTTGCATAGACAAATGTCTATGAAATGTCTTAACAGGATCAATTGTGACAGCTAAAGATAATGGTTGCCATCATGCTATGCTGTGTCAAATTACTGCATAGAGATGTTGATTTTTTCCACATTGTTAACTTAAGTACATTGACTACAAATAAATCTAATTATCATCAGAGGAACCCAAAGTGCAAGAATATTTTGCACCATTTCTCCAGAAGTGCAGTGACTTTTTGAGGACCAGATAGGAAAATAATTCTGAACAGCTGGAAAATATAATTGCAATATAACAAAGCAAAGGCCAACATTGTTTCTCAGAGCTAACCAATAGCCAGACCACAGCCAGACTTACCTTAAGATACAGAAACAACTTTTGGCCCCAGAAGATAAGCGACAGAATCCAAATCTCTGTTTGCTGTCAATGTCTGTGAGCACAAATGTAAAGTTCTGGCCAACTTGGCTGACTGTAAGGCTAGAAATAAAGAGAACAAAAGGAAAAATTAATTTCAGCTTATTCAATGTTAGAAGTATCTAATCATACTAAGTCATTGAACCTCATTTCCTCTCTCTGCAGAGCTTCTTTGGAAATTAACTTTGAGCATTCACCCTCTTTACAAATGCAAGTTTGAATCCATCTCTTGGGTTTTTTGGAGATGTAGAACAGCAGTGGAAGAATTTCCTATGTCTTTAAAACAAACACTGACATGGCCGTTGATTAGATTCAATACAATACACAGTGCCAACTAAACCCATATCCACTCTCAGTGCAAAACATTTCTAGATCATTCTTCATCCACGGGATTGTTTTACTTTAAATGCAAATAGTATTTGGTGACATTACGGCTTTGTATAGTATACTGATAGAGAAATACAAAATTAGTCAGTTTTCCAAATAGGCTGGGAATGAGCACAGCACTATCCCTCTAAAATGTATGGCTTATGAAGGCCTCACAGATGATTTCCCCCATTTGTCTATGCAACTATGCAATTTCCACTACAAGGCAGTATTGGCTAAAGTGGGAAACTAACAGCAGCACAGTAAGATAAAGGTAAATAAAACTTCAGTAACAAAGTCAGTAACTTATTTTGATTGTCTGCCTCAAAATGTGAAAATCTTTAAATATACCTCCACAGCTGGTACTGTGGCTACGCAGATGCTGAACTGATGCTAGTGCACCACTACAGTGACTTTTAAACCCCTATAGTGATTATAATATAGTTTGTATCTGATTTTCAAGATTATAATCCAATTCCACTCTACTGTAAAGTGCTTATTTGCCTCTTCTAAAAGAGTGCAAACAATGCAACAACATTGTTTAAAGATGATGGCTCCCTGCTACGCCAGAGTGAAAAGCACCACTATAGGAATATCCACTCATACTTGCAAAATATAGCTTTTCATTGTATTAGAACACAGAAAAAAGCAATGCACCAAAAAGATAGAAGCAGGATGCAGAAGTATTATTTTTAACACTATAAATCATGAAGGATATTACTGCTAGCAGTTTGAGGTCTAAAACACATTTCTAAAAAAATAACAGCTCTCTCTATATTGCATTTAACATAGAACCTTTTTTTTTTTAAAAAAGGCATATTTCCAAAGTGAAATGCATAAAACATTTCATTTAGGGAGATATCTGATTTCTTTAAACATTATCACATTTCTGTCTAAATCTCACCTAATACAGAAATGCATAGATACCGTGCTGGTAGAGGATATAAAAACCCTAAAATTAACAGACAGCAGGGCTGATTCACCATCATGTCATCCCAGTTTTGCATTGGTGCAACTCCATTGCTTAAAATAAAACTGGAGTAATATAGTGTTGAAACCAATATGTTTGTTTATTGGAGGTTTTATTTAATTCAGATTAGGGATTCATTTGAGAACTAGTGTTTGTATGAATTAGATGTTAATACAACTACAATTAACTATAAAATATTTACTGTTCAAATTACACTCCAGCTTAAAGCATACAATAAACACTGACAACTGAATAGCATTTGCACATGAAGCTATGAAGTATATTAACTCCATCTTGATGATCAAAGGGGAATACAAGGAAAATTACTGTTAAGTTCAGGCTCACTCAACAGATATAGTTACAGACAGAAATATCCTACTCTAAAAGACTATTCTGAAATCTATAGCGCTATCTACAATGCCATCAATGAGTGTGTATGTGATCTTGTACATTCACACAGTGCCCAATGAAAACCAAAAATGAGATGGACTTTCAATAAAGAAAGAGGCTTAGGATATAGGACAATAAATTCTACTATCCAATTTAAAAGGGAAAAACCTCTCAGTGGAGTCAAAAGGAGGAAGGAAAAAATGCTGAAGGGATGATAAAATGAAGCACCAAGACAGACACATACTGTACTTCTCCAGATGTGAAGGTGAACAAAGACTCAAATTCAAAAGCAATTTAACAGCCTGAGAATTAAGTAGTGCAAGTATCACTATCCTACCCCTCACGCTAACGTCCAAGAGAATGTTTCTATAAACCTCAAAGAACTACCGGGGACTACCACAAGCTCCATTCTTATTGGTGTTATGTTTTATCTGTAAGGTTTGGGTATAATGTTACTACAGTGTTACTACTATGTTTTAAAAGAGGATTATATGCTTAATTTTAACAAGTTTGAGAGCCAAGGGTATGTGAGAAATAGAATCTAAACTCACAGTTAAAATGATGGAAAAGAGAGGAAGCAGTCCTCATCTACGAAAGGGAGGAGCTTGTTTATTAAAAGACAAGTTAGCAGAGAAAGCATAGGTAATAAGATTAAGCATCATGGGGCATTATCTTTTTAATCAAACTTTGATTTAGAGAATGCTTGGTGAATGGGCATGTTATTTGTATTTCAGTAGTGTGCAAAGAAACCATTTTGGAACATGGGATCATATGTCTTTTTTTAAATGTGTATATTTAAACTATCACTTTGGTATTCACAAGCCATGTGCCAATGATTACTGAACATTTTACCTCCCTCATTATCTCTTTTTAGATTATAGGCTCTCTGATAAGACTGCTGAGGATCTGAGGGAGATTCCCAAACCTGAGCCATTCTTTTTAGGTGATTTAGGTGACAAATCTGAGGAACTGTTCCACATTGAGGTGTCATTAAAGGAGGTTTTGGAACAAATTGATAAACTAAACAGTAATAAGTCACCAGAACCGGATGGTATTCCCCCAAGAGATCTGAAGTAACTCAAATGTGAAACTGCAGAACTACTAACTGTAGTCTGTAACTTATCATTTAAATCAGCTTCTGTACCAAATGATGTTATATGGAAAAAGGCCTGTTTAATAGCTCCTGAGACAAAGCACCACAATCTCCCCTCTCCACCTGCTTAGGTGTAAATTCTAAAAAGATTTTTAAAGTAACCACAGACAGATGTATCCCTGATTCTAGAGAGCAGGTTCAGACTGATCCAGATTTAACAGGACTGGGCATGACCATCTCCAGCAGTTGTAGAATAGCCATCTGCTTGGGCATAGAAGAGGTATTAGTATTATGCATTTTCCCACCTTTACATTTCATCCAAGCATTTACAAGGAAGTAATTTAGATATTTCACCCTAGCATTTACAGGGAAGTAATTTAACCCCAAGGGACAGATAACGGCATGGTGCCTTTTGGCCATTTTTCTTATATGGAAGATTTTCCTTTTAAAAACACCATTATGACCTCTGGGGGGAAAAAAAAACACATTTTAGTGGTTTCTCCCTCATTTGAGATATATCCTGTCTCTGTCATCCTGGTTTAATGCTCACTTCTGAGGTCCATTTGACAAGCAATTCAATCTGCCTGCCAGAATATTCTTCTTCTGTGCACTGAAGTTTTCCTAACCTGGCAAGATTGAATCAGCTCCTCTTCCTACTTGCTGCAAGATACAGTGTTATTGAATTTGTCCATTAGGATCATTATGTTTCCTTGACTTCAGATGTGTTCTCAGCTACAGTGTGGATAATATTGAATATTATCTATGCTATGAGTGTAATTTAGACATTATCAAATTAGATTGCACATCTCAAAGTCAGTGCAACTCAAAATGAACATTTCCAGCAGAAAGCTGTTGAGACTTCATGGCCTATAACCAATAACGTTTGCCTCACTCTTATTGTATGTATGAAAAAAAGGCTATTAATGTTGAGTTTGGTGGTTCCAAAGTTATTCATATTCTTACAGATTCATGCTTGCAGTATAACTACGCTGCGCTATTTTCATCCTTTCCAGAGGCACTTCACAAAGTTTTGAAGATGCTTCAAATTACTCAGTAGAAAATGGATGCTCCAGTATGAAGTGTGTTAGTGGCAATGATGCAAATTTAGATGCCTCAATGTGTACTAAAGCCTTCAGCACACAAAATAAGGCAGTTTTACAATTAGATGTTCATGATATACACTTCAAAGGCTTATGATTAGCTTTAAAGTCTCAATGAATTATTTGTCATCATCCTGAAGATGTGCTCTGTAAGAAGTTTGAACACTCCTTTAGTTTTTGATACGCAGTTGTCTAATAAATCAAAAGGACTTTGGAGAGACACAGATGTTGCCATTAGCAACTCCTTGGCTTCTATTTGTGGAAGAGGTAATAACAATAATAAACGCATAGTTGGAAGAACAGGACATCTGAAATGTTCCTACTGTCGAGACACATTCTCTAAACAGGAGTAGTAGTATGAATCTGGAGGAAAAATTTGCTGGAACATGCAAGTGTCTCATTCATTTTTAATGTGACCTCCACAAGACAGAGCTTAATGCGTAATACTTGCAGTCTATGCATTTAAATGACAAGATTTAATCATGGGTATGACATTCCCACAGATAAGGTGTCCTTTACCATAGAAAGAATTTTACCAGCAAATTGTAATACTGTTACTTTGGGCCTGTGAGGTGGTGACTGAAAGGTTTACATCCTCCAATAACGAAAATTACAGATGCAGGCATAATATAATGACACATGAAGAGAAGGGAGTTATAAATCTGGTATAGAATGTCCAGGGAGATTGAAGTGTTCACCTGCTGGCTTTTGTATGTTACCATTCCTGATGTCCGATTTGTGTCCATTTATTCTTTTACGTAGGGACTGTCTGGTTTGGCCAATGTACATGGCAGTGGGGCACTGCTGGCACACGATGGCATATATAACATTAGTAGACATGCAGGTGAATGAGCCCTTGATGGTGTGGCTGATGTGGCTGGGTCCTCTGATGGTGTCGCTAGAATAGATATGGGAAAAGAGTAGGCAATGAGGTTTGCTACGGGGATTGGTTCCTGGGTTAGTTTTTCTGTGGTGTGGTGTGAAGCTGCTGCTGAGCATTTGCTTCAGGTTGAGAGGTTGTCTGTAAGCGAGGACTGGCCTGCCTCCCAAAGTCTGTGAGAGTGAGGGATCGTTTTAAAGGATAGGTTGTAGATTGTTGATAATGTGTTGGAGAGGTTTTAGCTGGGGGCTGTATGTGATGGCTAGTGGTGTTCTGTTATTTTCCTTGTTGGGCCTGTCCTGTAGTAGGTGATTTCTGGGTACCCGTCTCGTTCTGTCAATCTGTTTCCTCACTTCCCCAGGTGGGTATTGTAGTTTTAAGAATGCTTGATAAAGATCTTGTAAGTGTTTGTCTCTGTCTGAGAGACGGGAGCAAATTTGGTTGTATCATCCAATAACGAAGTATCTCTGATATCTTATGTCAGCATCTGTTCCTACCCATACAAAATCATACTATCTTTCTGGTGCTCTGGGAGAGTCTTGAACCACAGGATCACTAACATCCTATATAGAGAAAAAACAGTTACTCACCTTCTCGTAACTGTTGTTCTTCGAGATGTGATGTTCATGTCCATTCCAAGCAGGTGTGTGCGCGCCACGTGCACGCCAGCCGGAAGATTTTACCGTAGCAGCGTCCGTAGGGTCAGCTCCGGCGCCCCCTGGAGTGGCGCCTTCATGGCGCTGTATATAGGGGCCAGCCGACCCTCCACTGCCTCAGTTCCTTCTTGCCGATACTCCGACAGAGGGGTAGGAGGGTGGGTATTGGAATGGACATGAACAACACATCTCGAAGAACAACAGTTACGAGAAGGTGAGTAACCGTTTTTTCTTCGAGTGATTGTTCATGTCCATTCTAAGCAGGTGACTCACAAGACCAAGTCTAGGTGGTGGGGTCGGAGGTCACTGCAGCCTGGAGGACTGCGCGGCCAAATGCAGCATCCTGCCTAGCCTGGTGCGTAATGGCATAGTGAGCCGTAAAGGTATGTATTGAGGACCAGGTGGCCGCTCTACAAATCTCCTGTGTTGGGATGTGGGCCAGGAACGCAGCTGAAGAGGCCTGCGCTCTTGTGGAGTGGGCTGTGATAGGTGGGGCTGGCACATTGGCCCGACTGTAGCACTCCTAGATGCAGTTTCTGATCCAGGATGAGATCCTCTGTGACGTGACCGGGAGCCCCTTCTTACTGTCAGCCACAGCGACGAAAAGTTGGGTCGACTTCCTGAAGGGTCTCGTCCTTTCTATATAGAACGCGAGAGCCCTGCAAACATCCAGAGAATGCAGCCTGCGCTCCTTCGCGGAGGAGTGCGGTTTAGGATAAAACACAGGGAGAAAAATGTCTTGACCCATGTGAAACGGGGAAACCACCTTAGGTAAGAACTCAGGGTGCGGTCTGAGTTGGACCTTGTCCTTGTGGAAGACGGTGTATGGAGGCTCGGATGTCAGAGCTCTGAGTTCCGATACTCGCCGTGCTGATGTGATAGCCACCAAGAACGCGACCTTATATGAGAGGTATAATAGCGAGCATGTAGTCAGCGGCTTGAATGGAGGCCCCGTGAGGACTGACAGGTCCAAATTGAGGTCCCAAGCAGGGACAGGTTGACGGATATGTGGGAACAATCTGTCAAGACCTTTAAGGAAACGTCCAAGCGGGTTTGCAAAGACTGAGGTACCCCCCTCTCCCGGGTGGAATGCGGAGATTGCAGCGAGGTGTACTCGAATCGATGAGAGAGTTAGTCCCAGTTGTCTTAGATGTAGCAAGTAGTCCAAGATAAGAGGGATCTGGGCGAGCAAGGGGGCTTGACCGCGTAGTGTAACCCAGAGGGAGAAGCGCTTCCATTTGGCCAAATACGCAGACCTTGTCGAGGGCTTCCTGCTGCCCAACAGGACCTGTCTGACCTGATGAGAACATTCTAATTCCCATGGGTTTAGCCACAGAGCATCCAAGCTGTAAGGTGGAGCGACTTCAGGTTCGGGTGAAGGAGGCGACCGTGATCTTGCGTGAACAAGTCCGGTAGTAGGGGTAACGTGAGTGGAACCCTCGTAGACATTAGTAGGAGAGACGCGTACCAATGCTGGTGTGGCCACGCAGGAGCTATGAGGATGAGTCGAGCGTGATCTCTGCGGACCTTGAGGATCACTTTGTGAATCAAGGGAATCGGGGGGAAGGCGTAGAGAAGCCCGTCTGCCCAAGAGAGGAGGAATGCGTCTGATAGGGAGCCCTGACTGCGTCCCATGAGGGAGCAGAATTGACGACACTTCCTGTTCTCGTTGGAAGCACACAAGTCCACATGGGGATGACCCCAAAGTCGGAAAATTGAGAGAACTACATCCCAGCGGATAGACCACTCGTGACTCTGGAATGAGCGACTGAGAGTGTCCGCAAGCGCGTTGTGCGTGCCGGGGAGGTAGGATGCTATCAGGTGAATTATGTTGTGTACGCAAAAGTCCCATAATGCTTGGGCCTCCTGGCAAAGGGGAGAGGAGCGAGCACCACCCTGTTTGTTGATATAAAACATCGTTGGAGTATTGTCTGTGAGGACAGAAACACACTTGCCCGCGAGCTGGGACTTGAATGCCATGCATGCGAGGCGAACCGCACGCAATTCCCTGACATTGATGTGCAATGAGAGATCCTCCCTCAACCAAAAGACCTTGAGTCCGGAGATGGCCCAGATGTGCTCCCCATCCCTGATCCGACGCGTCCGTTACCAGGGTCAGGGAGGGCTCTGGTTCGAGGAAAGGGACCCCCGCGCAGACCACCCATGGGTCGAGTCACCATTGGAGGGAGTCCAACACCGGACGAGGTAACGTCACCACTGAGTCTAGGGAGTCCCTGACTGGCCGATAAACTCCTGCCAACCAAGATTGGAGAGGGTGCAGTCTGAGCCTGGCGTGTCTGATGACATAGGTACATGCTGCCATGTGCCCTAGCAATTTGAGGCAGCTTCTTACTGTGGTGGTAGGGTAACTTTAGAGGCCGAGAATGATGTTGGACAAAGTTCGGAACCTGGCCTCTGGGAGATATGCTCTGGCTTGTGTCGAGTCCAGGAGTGCTCCTATGAACTCGATTCTTTGTGTTGGAGAAAGAGTGGACTTGGCCTTGTTGATTAAGAGGCCGAGGGAGCTGAAGGTGTGCCTGATAAAGACCACCTGAGCCTCCACGAGTGCCTTGGTCCTGCCCTTGATGAGCCAATCGTCCAGGTAAGGGAATACCTGGATCCCTTGCCTGCGGAGGAAGGCTGCCACGACTGCCACGCACTTCGTGAAGATCCTTGGGGCTGCTGATAGGCCGAAGGGTAGAACCGTGAACTGTAGATGAACGTTGCCGGCGAGAAACCTGAGGTAACGCCTGTGGCGAGGGATTATTGCGATATGGAAGTATGCATCCTGTAAGTCGAGGGCGGCATACCAGTCTACTGTATCCAGGGAGGGAATGATAGAGGAGAGGGAGACCATGCGGAACTTGAGCTTCTTGACAAACTTGTTGAGACGTCGCAAGTCCAGAATAGGTCTGAGGCCCCTGTTCACTTTCGGTATTAGGAAATATTGAGAATAGAAGCCCTTGCCCCGATCTCGAGGCACCTCCTCCACTGCCCCTGCTGTAAAAGGAGGGACTAAACTTCTTGACGGAGAAGTTGCTTGTGAGAGGGGTCCCTGAAGAGGGACGGGGAGGGGGGCTGGTGGGGCGGGAGGGAGGAAAACTGGATAGAATATCCCTCCTCTACCGTGCGAAGCACCCAAGTGTCTGACGTGATCCGGGCCCACGCACGATAGAAGGGGGACAGACGTGATGAAAAGGTGAGGTTGGGAGGATCCAGAGATGTGTCCGGTAGGCTGTCCTCGACCAAACCCTCAAAACGGTGGCCTAGGCCCCTGCGGAGGCCTTGGTTGGGTAGAAGACTGGCCGAAGGGCTGCTGTTGTTGCCTCCTCCTGCCCGTCCGCGGTCTTCTGCGCCCGGCATCACCTAGATTTTGAGGTTGATACGGATGCGGGTGCTGCGGAGGCCTAAACTGCCTACGCCGAGTAACCGGGGTGTGTAAGCCTAAAGAACGGAAGGCAGTCCGCAAGTCCTTTAGGCTATGGAGCCGTTTGTCCGTCTTTTCTGAGAAAAGCGTGGGCCCTTCAAAGGGTAAGTCCTGTATAGTCTGTTGGACTTCATGAGGAAGGCCGGAAACTTGAAGCCAGGCTCCGCGCCTAACACGAGGCCAGTAGCCAGCATGTGCGAGGCCGAATCGGATGTGTCCAAGGCTGCCTGAAGTGAGGCACGAGTAATTAATCTGCCCTCCTCTACGAGGGCCGAGAACTCGGTTCTTGAATCCTGCGGGAGGAGGTTCGTAAACCTAGACAAAGCCGAACACGTATTGTGTCCATACCGGCTCACTATTGCCTGCTGATTGGCAATACGCAACTATAGGCCCCCGTTGAATAGACCTTGCGTCCAAAGAGATCCAGCTTCTTAGCCTCTCTACTTTTAGGTGTGGATCCCTGAAATCCTTGACGCTCCCTCTGGTTGGTTGCATCCACCACTAGGGAGTCCGGCGGGGGGTGCGTGTAAAGATTTTCATAGCCCTTGGTAGGGACAAAATACCACCTCTCAGTCCTTTTGGCTGTAGGGGCCAATGAAGCTGGGGTTTGCCACAAGGTATGGGTTGTGTCCGCAATGGATTTTATGAGGGGTAGGGCTACCCTCGATGGACCTGGCGGGGTCAGGATATCAATGACGGGATCGGTGTCCACCTCGATCTATTCCGTCTGTATCGAGAGGCTCTGGGCTGCTCGAGTAAGGAGCTGTTGGAGGAGCCTATTATCCTCTAAAGTCGGAGCAGCAGAAGTTCCCGCTACTGCCTCGTCCAGAGAGGAGGAGGAAGACATCCCATGTAGCTGCCCTTCATCTACCACGTCTCCCTCTGTAAGGGCCTGCGGCACACGGTACTCCGGCTGCGTGGCCGGTGCGGGCTCAAGATGCGGCACAGTGGCCAGTACCAGGGTCGCCACCGAGCGCTGAGGAGTGCTGGGCGGTGCCTGCGCTGAAGGAAGCAAAGCCCCCGTCGATGCCGTTGTTTGACCTGGGGGTGCCGTAATGCCTTGTGGCACACTCCTATCAGACAGCGGTGCCGGTGGCAGCGGCATCAATGGCGGTACCGCAGATGCTGAGGAGACAGAAGCAGTTCGTGCGCGGGGCCCGTACGCCTGACCCACCAACTGATGGTAGGCCCATGGCGTCCAGAACGGCCACTGTGGCGGTTGCCAATCGTGCTGCTGATGCCACTGTCGCGGATACAGTTGGGCACTCCTATGCGAGGACGATCTGCTCCTCGATCTGTTAGAACGGTAGGAGTCCGCCTCCGAGTCAGAAGTCTCTGAATAAGAGGACATCGGAGGAACGGTACCCACAGTCACAGGCGGGGGTGCTTGCGCCGGTGCCGCTAGCTTAGTGCCGCGTGGGGAGTGAGGTGAGCGCATCGCCGGTTTACCCTTAGAGTGATACTGGGGCCCGGCGGCAACCGGAGGTTGTCTGCACCGGTGCGGCGACGCCGGCACCGGAAGGTTCAAGAGGTCTGAGGCGGCCTCGAACGCCTCAGGTGTCGATGGGAGGCGGACCTCCTCCATCACGTCCGGGGACCTATGCCGTTCCGGACTCGACCCTGCCCTCTCCGGGGTGAGAGTCAACGGAATGGCGGGATGGGTCTGCGGCACGGGCTGTCCCGTAACAGTTGTGGACTGCTCCAGACCTTTAGAGTCCCGGTGTGGAGATCGTTCGGTCCGCGGCCTGTTCTTTTTAGCAGGCACCGGCGACGGGGAGCGGCGTCTTGTCGAAGACGATTTCTTATGCGCCGACTCTCTCCGGTGCCGGGGTTTTGGGCCCTTGGTCTCCCGACATATCTCCAGTGCCGGGGTACTGCGCACCGAGGATGAAGTGCTGGGTGCCGGCTCTGAAGGTCCAGGATCCGATTGCGGCCGCAGTGCCACCTCCATTAGGAGGACTTTAAGTCTCTGGTCTCTATCCTTGAGAGTCCTAGGGCGAAAAGCCCTGCAGATAGGGCACTTGTCCCTTTGATGGGCCTCGCCGAGGCACCGTAAACATGAAGAGTGCGGATCACTTTTCGGCATAAAATTCCCGCAATCCTGACAGAGTTTGAACCCTGGGGACCCGGGCATGCCCCAACGGGACGACGAAAAGTTGGGGAACCCCCCCCCAACTGATACCTAACTATCTAACACTAACACTAACCACTAACTAATAACTATGTACAAGAACTATAGAACACTGCCACGATTGCTAGAGAGCAAGAGAAGTTCCAGCTAGCCATCACCGGCGGTAAGAAGGAACTGAGGCAGTGGGGGGGTCGGCTGGCCCCGATATACAGCGCCATGAAGGCGCCACTCCAGGGGGCGCTGGAGCCGACCCTACGGACGCTGCTATGGTACAATCTTCCGGCTGGCGTGCACGCGGCGCGCACACACCTGCTTGGAATGGACATGAACAATCACTCGAAGAAGAACACTATAACTGTCTAGTTACTGGAAAATTCTGACACTAAACAACATCTCCATTGTTACAGATAGATGAACTAAGAAAATGGAAACCTAGTAACTGGAAACTATTTAAAAGGCCTATAATGAAACAGGATTAATGTTTTTCTCCATTGCTTTGTTCAGAACAGCAACTTTTATTGTACCGAAACCAAAGCTCCTAAATCGCCCTCAGGAATAAGAATGCTGATAACTGGAGATCTGATCAAATAAACATTTCTTCAGGCAAATACAGGAGGTTAAAATCTCTCTAATGTTGAATTGAGGAGGAAAACCTTTTAGGAGAAATATTTTCTTGACTTAAGATGCCAGAACTCAAAGTACCGTATATATTCGTTCATAAGCCAATTTTTTTTTTTTTTTTTAGTAAAAAAGGGAAGCACCAGAGAAGGGGGTCGGCAGAGAGGGAGCAAAGAGAGGCAGCACAGCCAGCAGAGACAGAAGGGAAGAGGCAGGGCCAGAGTCTCTCCACTTCTGGCCACGCTGCTCTCCCCCCAGCCTCCGAAGCAGCTGCAGCTCCAGGGCTGGCAGGCTGCAGCCGTGCCGCTTGGCCCCGCCCCCCAGAGCAGGCTGTGGCCACGCCGCCCAGCCCACCGGAGCACACTGCAGCCGTGCCACCTGGCCCAGCCCACTGAAACACGCTGCAGCCGCGCCGGCCGGTCTGGCCCGCTGGAGCAGTGCAGCCACAGTGCCCAGCCTGCTGGAGCAGCTCCAGCTAGGCCAGATGCATCCTCCCCTGGCCCTCCCCAGATAAGGTGGGAAGGGATGGAATGGGGAGATGCATCCTCCCCTGACTCCCAGCTTCTCCCCCTCAAAAAATTTCCCTACCAGTTGCTGTCCCGGCCCATCAAGGTAAGCAGCTGGCGTGCCGGGACACTTTGTTTACTAGGTTTACCTCTGTGCCTGCTGACACTTGAGGTAAACAAACCATCTTGGCCTACCAGCGGCTTATCCTGATGGCCCGGGAGCCAAAGTTTGCTGACCCCTGAATTATAGGGTCAGCTTATGAATGGGTTATAAAAATTTTCCATTTTTACTTATCCATCTTGGGGAGGGTAGGTGGGGTCGGCTTATAAACGAACCGGCTTATGATAGAGTATATACAGTATTTACTGAGAATATTGGGGCTGGGGGGATTGCAGCAATAATTTCAGAACTCCTTTAATTATGTGGCCAGTTGTTCACTAATTTCACTTTATTTCAAATATAGTGTAATGTAAATGAATATAAAAGAGATCAGCTGTTGGATTGCAGCAGTTGGAAACAGACAAGACCTATAAGATTAAACCTATCTCCCTGCAAATTTCAGATATAGCCTTTCAGAGAGAACACTACATATTTATCTGATACTATACTTGATTGTAGCCAAAGTCCAGGAAAGCAACATGCAACTGTGAATCAATAGTATCTTTTCATTTTTCTTTGGTAATTATAAATCTATATTTAATATATTTGAGTTTCACTGATTTAATGTGTGTTCTCTCTCTCTGCTAAAGTGATTAGAGGTGCAGATTCCACATGTGATTGATTCTTAAAAGTAAAGTTAATATTATAAGTAGAAACCATTTGTTCAGTCCTACTTGATATATTTTTGGGTTGGGGAAAGGGAAGAGATGTAGTAGTACACGCCCACTTAAATTTATGTCTATGACTTGTCACATCCTCATTATATGAACATTCCTAAATACAGTGTGGAGTATTGGAAACCCATTGCCTGTGTCATTTAAAATTGGAGAAAATAATTAATATGTTGCAGGAGAACACTCTTTCACTGGTCTCAGAAAATCGATGTCTACTTAAAAAGGTCTTTTTGATCTCCAATGTCTATGATCTTAGGAGGGATAAGAGTGAACTCAGAGTGGGGCTAAACAGTGAGAAAACAGCTGAATCACATTTCAGCCAATCACAGATTCAGTTTCTGTTCTTGCCATTTGCTCAAAATATATAAATTTTTACAGTTTTTTCCCCAAAATTTTACATAATTGGCAAAGAGAGAAAACTAGGGACAATATACCTAAGGTTGGATGGATTAGATTTTTATTTGTACATGTCAATAAACATCAATTTCACCGTACACAGACAAACCAATGAACATATATTTTCATCAATAATAATCAAAATGAACAGATAGGCAAAGTAAGAAAAACGCTGCTTGAAAACTTATTAGAGTTTGATTTAAGGATATTTACTTTCTAATATTTTGACACATGATGTTGACAACTTGTGTCTTAACAGTTATAATCCTTTAACTTTTTGAATCTCAACATTTACGGTCATTAAATAATTATTGTCTGACTCCCCCATTATTGAGCAATTGTGAAAATTTAAATACAAATAAAGTGCTTAAAATCCATAATTTTGCCCAACTGAAAAATTAAATTGATAAAAATTTAAATACATTCTTAAAAATAAAGGTTGATATTACCATCAAAATTATAAATAAAATCAAATTATACCAAACCTAAATATGCCTATGCAAAGTAGGCACAAATGTTTCTATTAAAAATGGAAGCTGCCCTTCTACATGTACAATGAATATGAAACATACAGGAAAACAAAAACATATCACGACACACTTAAAAAGAGGGAAGCAAGCTCAGTCAACAGAGTAACTGTAAAATAGCAGAAATGATTGTGGTGTCTAAGAGATTGTCCTTTTAAGTGAAAAAAATGTTCAAGTCTGTAAGTGTTGGTGAAAAGACTCATTTTGACAGCCCAGGAGACTGGAATCTTCTATTCATCCAGGTCAGGTACCGCCCAGGCAGCAGCAATGCAAGCTTCCCCTAGCAGGGCCTCGCCAATATCTCTCAACCCTGACCTGGAGGGAGCACCTCTAGGGTTGAAAGGACAGCTCAGACTGCAGAGCCCATTCAACTGAAATTACCAATAAGGAGACAAACGGGTGTGTGGTTTTATTATGTGGGCACCTGTCCTCTAGGAACTGGACTGAGAGCAACTCATTTCACAAAGGCCAGTGAAGAGCTTTCCAAGGATAACAACTTTAGTCCCTATTGAACTGGCCCATGTTCAAGACAATGACCTAGAGTCTAAAAGATTCTGTACCCACTACATCTGTGCATGTACATGTGGGTGAAGTTACTAATTAGCAATTGTTAAGTATGTCTAAATAAAAGTGTATGCAGTGTTGTAGCCATGTCAGTCCCAGGATATTAGAGAGTCAAGATGGGTGAGGTAATATCTTTTATTGGACCAACTTCTGTTGGTGAGAGACACAAGCTTTCGAGCCCCCACCATTTTACACACAGAATTACCTTTCCCAGACCTGAAGAAGAGCTCTGTGTGGCTAACACGCTTGTCCCGCTGACCAACAGAAGTTGGTTCAACAAAAGATATTACCTCACCCACCTCATCTCTCTAAATAAAAGTGAGTTTTTCTAAGGATGCAATAGAACTATCTACGTTCTGTATTTACCTCCATCCCACAGCAACACATTTTTTTTATTTTCCTTTTAAAAAGAAGACACTGAGTTATCATACATATTCAGGCTGGCCTGTGGGATAAAAATGATAGGTGAACAATTGCTCGGAGGAAAAATAAAGGAGTTATGAATTGCAAATAAATACAATTTATGCAGAAAAACTCATTCCTACTATAGATATCATGCAAATTCAACTAAAATGAGCAAAACGTGTTCTTATAATGGTCTAGTCATTGTAATTAACATTAGTTTGAGCTTCAGTCAAAAAAGTTCAGAATATTAGTTTTTGTAAAACTAATGCTGTCAACCGATCTTTTGACGCTGTTGTGCGACCTGAACAATGGTGCATCATTTCAGAATGTGAATATTTACCATCTCCATGAAATTGGTTAACATAATTCTATTTTCAAAAAGTAAACAAAAAGCAATTCGTATGTTATTTTTAAAATCCAATAATTAAATATTTCCAATAGAAAATATTAAACTTGCCAAGTAATCTAGTTCTCATTTAAGCTTCCTAAACAAGTCACAAACTATGTTAAATATCCACAAGACAACTGCCAACTTTCCCCTAAATTCTTAAGGGATTCTTAACATTAACCATTCTTAGAATATATTCAATTAGCAACAATTAATTTTAGCATCCAAATCTTTTTTAAAAATAGAACACTGTGCATTTTGACTGCTGCCAATGCACAGTTCTAGCTTTTAAACTTTTTTGATGGTGCCCATAAAATCCACAGGAAAAGGGGATATTGCAACTATAATTTGCATTTGGGTGCTTTAAATCAGTCAGAAAGACAGAACATTAAGAATAGTATGGTTTTTATTTTCTGCAGCACTTTTATTGACAAGATTTTTTTCTTGTAAAGTTTGAAAATCTAACACTACCTGTCCACATAGAAGGGGAAACAAAACTTGGTCAAAGTCTGTAGAACTTCCTGTGGAGAGAAAAAGAGATAATTTATACATCTAATGGGACCAATAAATCTAACATTAACCACAGTATATAATCTCACAATTTTGCCCTGAAGAAATAGAAGACAGATGAAGAAATATTCGTTTTATCAATTACACGGAAGGAGTACCAGGCAGTCAATCATGTGAAATAATAAACATGATCAAACTTCATTAAAAATGAAAAATTAATCAAGATTCACACATGGGTAAGCAGCAGGAGCCATCCAGCAAAGCTCCAAAGGGAAGGAGGAGGTTGGGTTGTTGAGTGTTAACACCCCTCTGGGGACAATCTCTAGCCTGACCATATGGATCATAGTGAATAACACCAAACCACATGGGTTTGGCCTGGCAGGACCGCTTCTGCTGGCACAGCTTTTGCTTGTTACCTAGGAACAGGGGTCTGTGGGATTAGAAAATGCTTCCCAACATCAATAGGGGGAAAAAAAAAAAAAAAAAAAGATAAAGCCCATTGGTCTAATAGGAAATGTTAAAGAAAAATTGCATCTATCTATTAGTGAGAAAGCCTGAAGGGTGAATGGATTTTATCAGAATTGCTTATTTATACATTATACTTTAATAAAGAAAACAAAGCTTCAGCACTGCGTGAAGTTTTCATGTAATGTTTAATTATTAAAAATCTCATTCACTAAACAAAAGCATTGTCATGAAATTGGTAAAGATAGAAAGGTGTGTTACAAGATTTCCAACAACTCATAGGCAAAGAAATCTCACTTAAAAATATATATATTTATATCCTTTCAAAGCTATATAATTTCTTATCACAAAATCCACCACAAATGTTTATTAGTTTACTAACATTTTCCACATGCCCTTTCATTGCCTCTTCTCTTTCCCTTCATATTGGAATCTCAAAACTGGAAGATTTTTCTTTTTGCTTCAAACTGAAACAAGACTGCTTAAGGCAAATCATAGCTAATTTGATAAATAAAGGATCGATTTATAAATGAAGAACTTTGTGACCAATAATAATAAATTATCAGTGCCAACTGAATTGATGTTTCTCGCTTCATTTATTTTTAAAACCAATTCCCTCATTGAACAAATAAACCACATCAATCTAATAACCGATTCAATGAAGCAGAAAGCATATTGACTTCCCCTGTAAGAACATGTTCCTCCTACATAATTCAATTGAACATATCCCATTCTTTACTATAGCTTCAAGCTCAATTTTTCATATTGTACCCTTCCGGAGGTTTCTTGATAACTAAAAATGTGGTAAATTATAAACTAACAAGAATTCATATAGGGACTGATAAGGGAAATTTCCCTTCTTGGCATATGTTTGGTAAAAATATTTAGCATTTTTTTTTATGGAAGGATTTGTTGAAAAATTCAATGCTAAGCATTCAGCTCTCCCCCTTGGAATCTCAACAAAACACCTACAGAGAAACCACAGGTTCATGGTTGGCCCCAAGTTTTGAAAAATATTACGCATAAAATGTAACCTGTTGGTGGTATAAATAATATAGGGCTTTATTTATAAAATACTGTCCTGACTTTGCAATCTGATCCATGTAAATGGTTCCGTCTTTGTGCAGAGCCCTACTGTCTTCAAGGGACCTCCATGTGCAGATCTGATAGCAGGATCTGACCCTCCATTTGCTACCTTGCTTATGCATAAAAAGCCCCATGACTTCCAAATCTAAATCTTGCACATTTGCCCTAAATCTTACACAAAGCCCATATCCATTACATGAAGTATAGCAAACTGAAATGGAGTGATGATAGGTTCAAAACTACAATGGCAGGGGACTAGGCTGCCTGTATATTTATTGGCCTTATTAATTAATTTAAAAATTCTGCTTGGCATAATGACTGCATTTGCAAAACTACTATTTTTAAGCACAAGAACACTGCAAGGTTGCTAGAGGGAATTTTAATATACAGCAGTGTTAAAAGATAATAGGCCAGCCTTTTTAAACAGCTCATCATAGTTATCCTAATATGGTAGAATATATTGCTTTCTATTACCATGCTGAAATAAGATTTAATATTTGTTATACTTGCAAGTACAAATATCCACATAATAAAATAACACATTTGTAACATACACTTTACCATACTATCAGCATTGTGTTACTACAGGGGCAATGCAACACAAATAATTCAGAACCTAATTTGCACTTCTTTCTTGATATTGCATATCTTCCAAAGCACAGAATTAAAATTGAAATCTCACTTTTTAGAAAATGTGCCCAATCTGCATTGGCATATGTCATCATCATCCTTGTGTGGTTTTATAATAATAAATAATAATCTAACTCTTACAGCATTTTGAAGCCATAGATCTCAAGTTGGTTTACTGGCTATAAAGGATACATCCTGTTGCACATTACATAACATATGCATTTCCCTTAGTTTACAGTTTGGGGGTGAGGACTGCCCACTAACAGGTTTAAATTTAAAAATACACAGATAAACTCTTTAAAAAACATATCTTCATAATTAGTGAAGTTATCTAAAATAGTTTTGCATTCCTAAAACAATGGTTATCCAGATGCAAAGAGTAAGAACATTAAAAGAGTTTTCAAAATTTTGCTCTGAGTTACTTATTAATTACTGTACATTTATTAGTGTGTATTTTGTACATTGCTCTGTTTAAATGTCGGGAATGCTCATGTGAAAATAAATTCCCATAAGAGTTGTTTTGGGTGTATGACTATTTGTGGCAGAACCATATGAGGACCAAAATCTCTTTAAGATCCCACTAGGCTACTGTAAAAAGAGTATTAAGACAAAACTAACATTTTTTCTAATACTTGCTTTGCTTTATAATTTCTTTTAAGTTGACCCGCAAGGCAATAGAGGTGGTATCAATAGCCTTGTTTTCTTCCTCTACTTCCTCACGTCTATATTCTAATAGAAAAACTGCTTAAACATTTCCTTTTCCCTCCACAACAATCACCACCACCCAAGATCTAAAAAAAAATACAGACTGGATAAAATGTAAATGACTCAATAGCTGAAACCAAGGTCTCAAGGGCATCAGGTGCCAGTTTTCTGGATCAATTCCCAAGTATATATTTTCACAATTCTTTTTATATGCAGTTTGATTTTTAACATTTTAATGAGGAAAAAGTGCATCTATAGCAGCCAGTCACCACAGTTAAAGTGCAGGGCATGAACTGTGTCCCATGAGGGATTCAGCCTAGCTGTGTCACCACTGGCTTTAGGACATACACCACCTGGTTCCATGTCCCCAGGTTCCAACTCTTTTCATAATCAAAACACTGCTGACATTATCAACCCCATACGGTTTTTCAAAAATCCTCCCCAATCAATATAGCCTACACACAACTTATCGGAGACAACACAGAGCTCATTGATTAAGTTTGGTTTCAGAAGCAAAGTTTCAAAATAAATGAGACAAGGATACAGCACTCAGCCCTTTTGTACTACAGGACAATTTATGAAGGAGGCAGTCTCTGAACCTACCCCCAACCCAAGTAATACTTAAAGGTGTATGGGAAGTAAGGGTTATTAGACATTCAAACATGTATTTGTTCAATATACAGAGTCTATGCTTGTATTTTACACTATTCAATGTAGTAAGATGAAGTGTCTTATGTGCAATGAGTTGGAATTTGCTGACAAAAATACTTGTTTGATCACCTGTGAATTTAGCATATACTTACTGCATACTGTACATTGACTCTCACATTTTTTAAATCCTTATTTGTATGCTCACTTTTAACATTCCTTGCTTCTTGGCCAGGAGAGAAGGCAGGCAGCTCTCTGGCGGAAGGAACACTGACACTTCCCAGACTAGTATAGAGCACTCCAGCCTCCCTTTCAGCATTCAACTTCTCAACCATTAGATGACAAAGCCAGGTGAGGTTCTAAATTTATAATTTTATCCATCACAGTCCTATCTGGAAGGGAAACTTTGAAGGCTGAATTCAATTAAGTTAATTGGAATAATTAACAATGAGACTGAACATTTCATACAGGTTGTGTGCATATGCGCAGGGAAGGGGTTAGAAGAGAATCCTGCAAAGACAATCACAGGTAGCATAACTACCTTACATTTCTGTAGCGTCTTTTCCCAGAGTCATTGCTAAAGCTTTATAAACAGACCTAACTCCTTTATTTCCTCTGTTCAAATGAAATCTAAACAAAATTGTATTTTGTAGCTAAAAACCACCAAACTAATCTGCAGTGAGAAAACTGTGCTTTACTAACAGTCACTATGTCTTTACAACAGGATTAATGCTTTAGAAAATTTCAGGCAAGTTCTCAAGTGGTGTTAATACTGTTGAGAAAAAACATTCACAGATCAACACTTAAAAGGACACCACTGTAATGAACAAAACAACAAGGTGAAAGGAATTTCCAAGTTAATGTTGAAACTTTGTTTTTAAATTGCTACCCTGTGCTTACTCATTGAATGGGTCTCTGAGCAGTATGTGACGCTACATACTGGTACACCTCTACCCCGATATAACATGAATTCTGATATAATGCGGTAAAGCAGTGCTCCAGGGGGGCAGGGCTGCGCACTCCGGCGGATCAAACGTGGTCAGATTTTTTGGCTCCCGAGGACAGCATTATATCAAGGTAGAGGTGTACCATGTGTGCTGCACAAGCTGTAGTGATCTAAACAGGGATTTCAACATTAACTCTGTATTTCTTAGATTGTGTCAGGAAAGATTTTGATTAAACTTTTAAGTGGGATTATACATAAGGAGAGGGTGGAGACATAAAATAACACCAAATAATAGTGAAAAGGGCAGAGTGTGTTCAGTAACCAGGACAAACCATAGTGAAATTGCTAATGTCTAAAAAAAATTAAGGTAGATTTAATTAATGGATCATAATGGCTTTAATAAAATCATTATGTCTACCCAATACATTTGTATTGTGGTATCATGCACATGTAAACATCTCACCACAACAATTTCTAGTTATATTTATCTGAATTTAAAAACTTTTGAGAGATAAGTTTTAATACAACAGACCATTGGAACTCCATACATGGAACCATGCAAATCTCTCTTAGTTCCTGCCTCACTGATGAGTTACCTTGTTATTCTGGAGCATAACCAACCATACACAAGACCTCATGTTAAAATGCTTATCCATGACGTAGCTAATTAGAATACATTAATAGTTCAGATTTTTCTTTGTTCAAGTTATTTAATAAATACTAAACAGCATTTTCCATAATCTCTGTACAATACATACAGGAAAACCAGGTACGTACCCCATGGAGTTTATCATCTAAGATTCCTTCTGAACATCTGGCCCTGGCTACTCTCATGAGACACTGGGCTAGATGGACCATTGATCTGACCCAGTATGGCCATTCATATGTGGGAGGGATAGCTCAGTGGTTTGAGCATTGGCCTGCTAAACCCAGGGTTGTGAGTTCAATCCTTGAGGAGGCCACTTAGGACCAAGTACTGATTTTGCCCCAGATCCCTGCTAATGAAGGCAGGGGGCTGGACTCGATGACCTTTCAAGGTCTCTTCCAGTTCTAGGAGATAGGACGTCTCTATTAATGTATTTATTTATTTTTATTTATTCACAAAACAATGACTGGGGTTATGTAATCCTTCAAGTGGTATTGTGTTTTTTTCATTTCCACACTGCCCTCCTCAAGCCCCACTTCCGTCACGGCTATCTGTGGCTTTGCAGAAAAAGGGGTTTCAAGGATGAACTTGGGTGATCATTTTAGTGCAAAAACAGAGGAGACTGTTCCAGGCATAGGATAGGCCACTGAAAAAGGCACAGGGATGAATAGGAGATGGATACAAAGTTAAGTTAGGCAGTGGTTTGATTAAATAATCAGAAAACTAGAAAAAAATGAGAACAGAGGCATACAAGAAGGGAAGGGATGAAAGGTCATGAAAGTGAAGACGAGGAGCTTGAAACTCATGGAGAAAGGGAGTTGAGTCAGAAAAGGAAAGTGACATGGAGGAAGATGGTTAAGTTACCTATACTTAGATGGACTGAATGGGAGCCACGCGAGAGACCAGGGAGAAACAAGACACAAAAATTAAAGAGAGATATTACCCAAAGTGTGGGCAAGGGTTTAGCAGTGGGATGTAGAAAAAAGTATGGACATTTGAGATTATATAAAAAAGAAAAATTGGGGGGAAGGGGTGGATTTGGAGGTTGAAGGAGAATGAGTAAAATTAGACAAATATGACCTGTTACATGGGGAGGATAGTTGAGCCAGTGATAAAAAAGATAGGGAAGAGGAATGTATGAAATTCGGTTTTATCACATTGACCTTAAACCAGGATCAGATTTTGGCACGGTTGTCAGAGGTGCATACTGAACAGAGGAGAAAGAAGTTGGGAGCACAAAGATACTTTGCAAGTCATTCAGGCAGACATGGTAGCTGAAGCTATCAAAACAGATGAATTTCCCCCAGGCAATAAAGTGTAGAGGGAAAACAAGAGGGGTTCAAGGACAGATTGAGGGACACAGAAGAAGGAAAGAGGAGACACTATAAAACAGTTGGAATGACAGGAGTAGGAGGAGGAAAGCAAAGTGTCATGGAAGCTGAGGGAGGAGAATGTAATCAAGGAGGATGAGAACATGATCCCTGACTTTACCAAGAGGTGGCTGGTAGTTACGAGGTAGTTGTCATCCCCACCCTTCCCTAAGGATGAGAGACCTGGGTACCCTACAGATGACATATCAAGCGGATGGAGTGGTTCCAACAGTGCTGCCTCAGAAGGATTCTCAGGATCAGCTGGGAAGACCGACAAACTAACATCAGCGTTCCCGGTCAACATCAGCAACATAGAAGTGCAGGTCATGAAACACCAACTCCGCTGGGCTGGTCACTGGGTATGTATGCCTAACACTTGCCTCCCGAAGCAAGTACTCCTCTCTCCATTAAGTCAGGGAAGAAGGGCTCACGGAGGGCAGCGGAAGCACTTTAAAGACATACTGAAAGAACACCTTAAAAAGGGATGCATCAACCCAACAAACTGGGAGGACTTGGCGCGGAACAGAACACAGTGGCGCCACACCATACACCAAGCCACAGCTTACTTTGAGGAGAACGTGCTCATGAGACAGAGAAGTGACAAAAGAGAAAGAAAGGGCACAACAATCCAGCCAACAACTATGTCTCCTTCAAGATTACACCTGTCACTTCTGCAGGAAAATCTGCAGGGCACGAATTGGGCTCTTCAGCCATTTAAAAACCCACCAGTAAGTTATTAAATTGTATGCATTCATAGAATCGTAGAAGATTATGGTTGGAAGAGACTCAGGAGGTCATCTAGTCCAACCCCCTGCTCAAAGCAGGACCAATACCAACTAAATCATCCTAGCCAGGAATTTGTCAAGCCGGGCCTTAAAAACCTCTAAGGATGGAGATTCCACCACCTCCCTAGGTAACCTATTCCAGTGCTTCACCACCCTCCTAGTGAAATAGTGTTTCCTAATATCCAACCTAAAGCTCCCCCACAGCAACTTGAGACCATTGCTCCTTGTTCTGTCATCTGCCACCACTGAGAACAGCTGAGCACCATCCTCTTTGGAACTCTCCTTCAGATAGTTGAAGGCTGCTATCAAATCCCCCCTCACTCTTCTTTTCTGGAGACTAAACAAGCCCAGTTCCCTCAGCCTCTCCTCATAAGTCATGTGCTCCAACCCCCTGATCATTTTCATTGCCCTCTGCTGGACTCTCTCCAATTTATCCACATCCTTTCTGAAGTGGGGGGCACAAAACTGGATGCAATACTCCAGATGTGGCCCCACCAGTGCCGAATAGAGGGGAATAATCACTTCCCTCGATCTGCTGGTAATGCTCCTACTAATGCAGCCCAATATGCTGTTAGCCTTCTTGGCAATGAGGGCACACTGCTGACTCATATCCAGCTTCTCATCCACTGTAATCCCCAGGTCTTTTTCTGCAGAACTGCTGCTTAGCCAGTCGGCTCCCACCCTGTAGCAGTGCATGGGATTCTTTCTTCCTAAGTGCAGGATTCTGCACTTGTCCTTGTTGAACCTCATCAGATTTCTTTTGGCCCAATCCTCCAATTTGTCTAGGTCACTCTGGACCCTATCCCTACCCTCCAGTATATCTACCTCTCCCTGCAACTTGGTGTCATCTGCAAACTTGCTGAAGGTGTAATCTAGCCCAATGTCCAGATCAATAATAAAAATGTTGAATGACACCGGCCCCAGGACCAACCCCGGGGCACTCTGCTTGATACCGGCTGCCAACTAGACATCGAGCCATTGATCACTACCCGTTGAGCCCGACAATCTAGCCAGCTTTCTATCAACCTTATAGTCCATTCATCCAATCCATACTTTTTTTAACTTGCTGGCAAGAACACTGCGGGAGACCGTATCAAAAGTGTTGCTAAAGTCAAGATATATCACATCCACCACTTTCCCCATATCCACAGAGCCAGTTATCTCATCATAGAAGGCAATCAGGTTGGTCAGGCATGACTTGCCCTTGGTGAATCCATGTTGACTGTTCCTGATCACCTTCCTCTCCTCCAAGTGCTTCAAAATGGTTTCCTTGAGGACCTGCTCCATGATTTTTCCAAGGATTGAGGTGAGGCTGATCGGTCTGTAGTTCCCCGGGTTCTCCTTCTTCCCTTTTTTAAAGATGGGCACTACATTAGCCTTTTTCCAGTCATCCAGGACCTCCCCCAATCGCCACGAGTTTTCAAAGATAACGGCCAATGGCTCTGCAATCACTTCAGCCAATTCCCTCAGTACCCTCAGATGCATTAGATCTGGACCCATGGACTTTGCATGTCCAGCTTTTCTAAATAGTCCTTAACCTGTTCTTTTACCACTGAGGGCTGCTCACCTCCTCCTCATACTGTGTTGTCTAGGACAGCAGTGGGGGAGCTGACCTTGTCTGTGAAGACCAAGGCAAAAAAAGCATTGAATACTTCAGCTTTTTCCACATCATCTGTCACTAGGTTGCCTCCCCCATTCATTAAGGGTCCCACACTTTCCCTGACCTTTTCTTGTTGCTAACATACCTGTAGAAATTCTTCTTGTTACCCTTCACATCCCTTGCTAGCTGCAACTCCAGTTGTGTTTTGGCCTTCCTGATTACACCCCTGCATGCTCAAGCAATATTTTTATACTCCTCCCTAGTCATCTGACCAATTTTCCACTTCCTTTAAGCTTCCTTTTTGTGTTTAAGCTCACCAAAGATTTCACTGTTAAGCCAAGCTAGTCACCTGCCATATTTGCTATTCTTTCTGCACATCGGGATGGTTTGTTCCTGCATCCTCAATAAGGCTTCTTTAAAATACAGCCAGCTCTCCTGGACTCCTTTCCCCCTCATATTAGTCTCCCAGGAGATCCTGCCCATCTGTTCCCTAAGGGAGTCCAAGTCTGCTTTTCTGAAGTCCAGGGTCCGTATTTTGCTACTCTCCTTTCTTCCTTTTGTGAGGATCCTGAATTCAACCATCTCATGGTCACTGCTACCCAGGTTGCCACCCACTTCTACTTCCCCCTACCAATTCTTCCCTGTTTGTAAGCAGCAGGTCAAGAAGAGAATGGCCCCCGATTGGTTCCTCCAGTAGTTGCACCAGGAAGTTGTCCCCAACACTCTCCAAAAACTTCCTGGATTGTCTGTGCACTGCTGTATTGCTCTCCCAGCAGATGTCAGGGTGACTGAAATCCCCCATTGGAACCAGGGCCTGTGTTCTGGAAACTTCAGTTAATTGTCCGAAGAAAGCCTTGTCTACCTGGTCCGATGGTCTATGGCACATGCCCACCATGACATCACCCTTGTTGCTCTCGCTTCTAAACTTAACCCGAAGACTCTCAACAGGCTTTTCTCCAGTTTCATACTGGAGCTCTGAGCAAACATACCACTATCTTACATACAGTACATTCGACTGGAAACAAATTATCTTTTGCTAAAATGTTAAGAACAACACTTTACAAAGTGTCTGTTTAAAATGGACACAAAAGGGCAGTGACATATCAAAATTTCAGTTTAAAGAATATTCAGTCTTGTGAGCCAAGCTCATAATATGTGAAATTCAGTCACTTCCTAAACTTGAACACAGGAGGGTTAAATGGAGCTCAGCAAAGCTTATGTATTGGAGGTTTGAGACTTAATTTTTTTGCATTTGTTAGGGGGGTTATGTTTATTACATTATATAATGCACATGTCCCTTTCTGAAAGTTACATTATTTTGATTACAGATTGTTAATAATCGTAAATTAACAACATGTAATTATGTAGTTAAGTAAAAATTCAGATGCAATATTAGCATGTGAAGATGTACAAATTATTCTCAAACTAAGGGAAAACATGCTGCATCTGAAGGCTGGTATCACAGCCACAACGAAAACAGCAGCATATTTAGTTTACATTAGAAATAAACCACTGGCAAAATTTGGTTTTTAAGAGAAGTATTAAATGTAAACAACAGTATGAATGAAACTACATTTCTTTTGCCTTCCCCCTTTAAAAAGAAAAATCCCTGAAGATATTTGGGGGAAATTCCTTTGAAACATATTCCCCAGCCAACACTTTTTATGCCAAGTTTCAGCCTACAGTAACTTTTCACTGCATATGTTATAAACTTCTGAAAAGAGGGGCTTAAGTGAAAAACCTGACCAGGTTTATACATAGTAGCAATATTAAGCATCAAAAATAATTCTTCGGATAGAATACTAATTCTTGAATATTACAAAATTAGTAAACAGTCATGTTAAGAGCTTTTTCTGACAAATAGCAGCAATATTTGACTAGTAGCATTAATTTGATTAGCTTAACTTAGTAGTATTAAAACAATACGGTAATAAAAACAATATTCCAATATAACTTTACAGCAGGTGCTCATCCATTTCCTTAAAAACTTTTAAAAAAAATCCATTAATTCTTATCTCTTCATGCAATTAGAAAACAAGGGTAGGGAAGCTTTCTACATCTCCTTTTTTCCCTAGATGGTGATGGAGAAGGGGAAAAAGGGTACTGGAATGAAACAACAACACCATTTCAGTGGAGGTCATCATTTGCCCCCAGGATGGTGCTATAAAAAATAACCCAAAACCTCAGATAGAGAAAAGAGCACTGAAATAAAAAATGTTCTGTAAGCATCTTAAGAGCTCTTAATATTTAAATATTTTACACTCACAAAAAATGTGCACATATGGGCAACTTTTCTGCTTGCATTAGTAAAACAAAAATCTTTCATTATCAAGCTCAAAATCCTTGAATTTTTTAAACTTAATTGTGCCTCTGTTTCTTAGAATTCACACCCCAAGGCCAAAGCTTTCCTGCCACCAGTCCTTCAAATCTGACTTGGACATTACACGGAAGGAGGCTCCAAGCCTCCCTGAGGTCTCGCTCCTTTTACAACATACGCAAAAGCAGTAGATAATGGGCCTATGCTGAATTCACTGCTCTACACAACTCCTCCTGGGACACAGGCCTAGCAGATGTGATAAAAACTGTGTCAGAGAAGTAGCTGTAGTTTGTGCCTTAATGACAACTTAAAACTCTAAACTAATAGAACAAAAAAAAAAATGGCTATTACTTTTCTCATTAACACCAACCTGAGAGTAACACTGAGCTAAAACATTTTAGCAGCTCTTCCCACAGACTTCACACTGCCATCACCCAAATAAATAATGTTCTAAATTAAAAACAAAAATCTTTGCTAAGAATCTGTTCTTGGCACATGATAAAAATAAATCCTAACACAGATTATACAAAGGTTTACATCTGTCCAGGGGATGTTCTACTCTTTTTTCAATTTTAAATTATGAAAAGAAGTTGAAGAATTATATCTAAAATAACAACAAATTTACAAAGATCAAATCCACTTCTGTTGTAACCACAGGAGTGAATACATTGATATCGATGAGCAATATCAATATGAACAGCTAACTGTGTAAAAATTGCCATTATATTAAATCATAAATACAGTTTTGAGATTTAGAAACTAAGGTTAAGAATTTTCCAGCTTTGAATTTGGAAGAATTTATGTGAAAACTGTTAACTGAGGGGATATAACTATTCGCTTCTAGGACTATATGATTTTTGTCATTTACAAAGGCTAATTTAATTATACAGTAACAAAAATATAGATTTAAATGTATACTTTGGATAATATTTGCTAAATGATATAATTTTGCCTTCAGATGATTGGTTCTTTTAAATGCCGTCTCAAATGCTCTATTCAGCCACAATGACATACCCACTTAATCAGCTATCATTGTTCTCTGAGGCAGGACTTTGTTGTCAAGACAAGCACTGAAACCTTTAAAAAAATTTCAGAACTTGCATAAGAAAAAAAGTGATCTTCGTCAAACAAAGACAAATTTATGCAAATCTTTTATAAACATTCACAAACATTTATTTAGCTTTTGAAATGTTGGCCTCATTTGAGAGCATGAAAATGAGGGGGAAGTAGGAAGATGCAAAGGACAGCTTAGAGGCTGGCACACTACATAAATATTCAGAAGGAAGATTATAGGATTCATGTTAGGCTGTCTTAGGTTTCTCCAAAGTCCACATAGAATACCAAAGAACAAAACTAACGAGAAGTAGAGCAGATGTTAGACAATGCAGCAGCCCTCTTTTCCTCTCTCACTTGGCTATACTTGGGCGCTTTCATTTTTCCTTTCAATATGGTTAGGTCATTCAAGGATTCTCCTATAGACCCTGTATTGTGGCTACAGAGCTATAAGCTGGACCTCTGTCAGCTTTCCAAAAGTTTCCAATGAAAAGGCATTATGCAAATTCTACCTCTCTTACCCTCTTTCAGGAGGAAAAAAAGCCTCCAGTATGTAGTCATTGGAGTATTGGAAGTCCCAGCCTTCATTTCTGTATGGCTGTGTTTGCCTTAGGGCCATGCTGCTTGTTTTGACAGTGGATGCCCCTAGATAGTTGGGATTAGTCGAGCTTGTTTAGATAAACTTGAAATCAAGGCCTTCTCTAGGTAGACAGCTAGATGTAGCTACTGAGTTTCCAGCTGCCTTCCTCTTTCATCCCAAAACAACTGCAGATTCACAGTAGCTATCACAGCCACAGGCTATGTCACATACATAAGTACAAAATTAAAGGCTGCTAAAAGAAGCCTTTGTAAGTCTTAGTGCTAAAATAAGGAATCTGTACTGCATAGTTTATACAAATTATTCAAGAAGCACCAGTAAGGCATTGCAAAGGTTAGTTAACAAGACATGTTCATAAAAGACAAACCTGTTTAAATAAATGGGAAAGATTTTGTTTTGTTAATTTATCACCACCACCCACTGCCCAACATTTTTGTATATTATTTATTATAAAAGGGTAATTGCTAAAACATTTTCAAATATTTATTCTATTTATCTAACAAGAAACCTTATGCTGATCTATGACATGATTCGAGAATGCTATTTATTACAGTTAGATTTGGGCTTTAGGTCAGATTTTCTTAGAGATTAGGGCTGGTTTTTTTTTAAACTATCTGAATTGATTCTAATGAAGACATGCCATATTCAGACGTTTCAAAATCGTATGAAGAATTGATTCATATGAATGGAGGGTGTGACGTTGAGCAGTCTATATGGGGGATATATAAATATGATAAGTGAATATAATGTAACGAATAGTTTTATAAAAACATAAGTGAATATAATGTAACTGGAATATGCTTCATGCAAAAGGTCTTTTGTAAGGTATCATTACAAAGCTTATAATCTACTGAGTGTGATCATCCTATTTGTATAAATGTACCACTCTTATATTTTATATTTCTAGTTTTAGATACAACTCTGAGGGCCTATTGTAATTATGCAAAGTGTGGGCCATTATTGGTGGTTTAGAATCTTGATGACTCCCATTAACCAGGACCATTGTATGCAGATAGCTGTGTTTACCTGTTAGTCTTCCTGTATATGTGTGTGCTGGCAAGTGGGTAATGAAGTTTTGCAGTGACATGTGATCATGTCACCTGCACTGGAATCCATCTTTAACCTGGTGCTTTTCCAGTGACAGGGGGGTGGAAACCCAGAAGGACAAAGGGTTCCCGCCTTATGCAAAAGATATATAAAGGGGTGGAACAGAACAAAGAGAGGGAGAGGAAGAGCCATCATGAAGAATCCCCGAGCTACCACCTGAGCTGGAACAAGAGCTGTACCAGGGGAAAGAATTGTACCCAGGCCTGGAAGGTGTCCAGTCTGAGGAAAAAAAAAAAAAAACTTACTGAAGCATCTCTAAGGATGAGATTATCTGTATTTAGTTTGATTAGACATAGATTTGCGCATTTTATTTTACTTTGCTTGGTGACTTACTTTGTTCTGTCTGTTACTACTTGAAACCACATAAATCCTACGTGTATTTCTGTATTTAATAAAATCACTTTTTCCTTATTAATTAACTCAGAGTCTGTATTAATACCTGGGGGAGCAAACAACTGTGCATATCTCTCTATCAGTGTTATAGAGGGCGAACAATTTATGAGTTTACCCTGTATAAGCGTTATACAGGGTAAAATGGATTTATTTGGGTTTAGACCCCATTGAGAGTTGGGCATCTGAGTGCTAAAGACAAGCACACTTCTGTGAGCTGTTTTCAGGGAAACCTGCAGCTTTGGGGCAAGTAATTCAGACCCTGGGTCTTTGTTGGAGCAGACGGGAGTGTCTGGCTCAGCAAGACAGGGTGCTGGAGTCCTGAGCTGGCAGGGAAAACAGGAGCAGAGATAGTCTTGGTACATTAGGTGGCAGCTCCCAAGGGGGGTTTTGTGATCCAACCCATCACAGAAGGTATCAAAAGAAAAAAGGTAAACCTCAGAACTAAACAAAAAATGAGATACTAGCAGCATTGCGCTAATTATTTAAGAATGTAATAATCCAGTTGTTGTAGTTTTGTAATTTACCCAATAAGAATCTCATTTGTCATGGAAATATATATGCCCACTAGTCTTCATATACTTTTGTACAGTACCTCGCACACAACAGGCTTCCAATCCTGACTGGGGTCTCCAAGAACTATTATAATACAAGAACTAATCATAGACACATAGACTGAGGCCAGAAGGGACCATCATGATCATCAAGTCTGACCTCCTGCACATTGCAGGCCACAGAACCTCACCCACTCACTCCTGTAACAGACCCATAACCTCTGGCTGAGTTACTGAAGACCTCAAATCATGATTTGAAGACTTCAAGTTACAGAGAATTCACCATTTACACTAGTTTAAACCTGGAAGTCACCCATGCCCCATGCTGCAGAGGAAGGCGAAAAACCTCTGCCAATCTAACCTGAGGGAAAATTCCTTCCCAATCCCATATATGGTGATCAGTTAGACCCTGAGCATGTGGACAAGCCCCACCAGCAAGACACCTACAAAAGAATTCTCTGTGATAACTCAGAGCCCTTCCCATCTAGCATCCCACCACTGGCTGTTGGAGATATTTGCTGCTAGCAGTCGCAGATCAGTTACATGCCATTGTAGGCAGTCTCATCATACCATCCTCTCCATAAACTTATCAAGCTCAGTCTTGAAACAAGTTAGTCTCCACCCTCCTCCGCCCCCGCCCCCCACTGCCTACAGACCAAGGAAAGCTTAAGAGCACATGGATCCAGCATGGTGGGATCCAAATACAGCAGCCAGGTGAGCTTCCAGCAGGAGGAGCAATACAGGGCAGTGATACTTCACTTGTATATACCTAGAACAATGCTATCAGATATCAGAAATGGAATAGGTTTTGGCAGCTGTGCCTTCAAATTGCTCCAGTAATGATCAGGTTCCGTCTAGCTGCTTGAGAAACACACACATAGCACTTCTATATCACTTTACAAATATCAACTAATCAATCTGCATAACATCCCTGTATCACAATCCTCATTATACAGATGAGAAAATGGAGACAGCAAGGCTAAGTGACTTGCCCAAGGGAGACCTATAGTAAAATTCAGGAGTGCCTGTTCTCAGTGTTATGTTCACATCACACGTCAGGATTCTCTACAGGAGGAAGGAATTGAATCCTTTCAGTATTCTCACCTGATGCAACCAACAGAAAAGTAGAACTTCCCCACTGTCAAACTTTCTGAAAGTGAAAGTTCTGCTGTTCCCCTGTAAAACTGCAGGTGTGAGAGAGAGAGAGAGAGAGAGAGAGAGAGAGAGAGAGAGTGTGTGTGTGTGTGTGTGTGTGTGTGTGTGTGTAGGGAGAGCTTATTTGCTAATATTCACTCATCAATTTTGAGATATTCAGGTATGGGGTAAAATAACCAGTTAGGAGATGATTTTTTTATTATTATTATTCTGGATGCTCCATTAACAGTTTCTTAAAAATAATCATTAATTGCCATGCACAATCTTTACTGAAGACAAGACATTTAACATGTTTGAAGCTGGTGCATTTAAAACAACATAAGTGTAGATATTGTCTACAAAGAGTTTTTAAATATTGCACTGAGGTGAATGCTCGAAGTATATAGAAAATCTTGTAAAAACCTTAAACTTCTCTACTTGTAAGACAGTTATCAGCATGGGCCCTGTCTCTAATTTTTTTTCTCTCTCGCTCATGCCACCAGTTTCAAATTCTGAGTGTGCATCCCAGAGGCCTGTGGAAACTTTAATATGAGTATCAATGAATCTACCAGCACACCTTTCCTTTCCCTTTCTTTTTTACAAGTAAAAATTAACAATATTAACACATGAACGGTCATACTGTACATACACAGATGTATTAAGTGATAGAACTTACAACAGTACATATGTGTATAGAAGCCCAGTGATGGTTGTTGTGGAAAACCATTTAATTTTCTGACAATTACATATGTAAAACATCAAGCCTAATGTTGCAGGAACAAAGTTTGACTTGTGTCACACTTTTAAGATAGCAAGCTAATGAAAAGGTACGATTTGTTCAAAATGTGCACAATAACACTCTGCTGCTAGATCCCATCCTGAGTCCCTGCTCTAACTGATAAGAGCATATTCTGATATTTACTACTCATATCATATCCCCATTACTAGAACTGACTTTTCCATGTCTTGATGACAGACTATTCTGCGTAATATTCTACCCTTAGGACCTCTGAAATTGCATGTAGATGATAGAGATTTGATGATCATGGAATCTTGATCCCACTGAAATGAATGGTAAAAAACTCCAACTTACTTCAGTGGGAACAGGATTTCACCCCATAATTTTAAAATGTGGCATCACTTTCAATATTCGCTCCAGAAGACATGAATACAAAGACCTTAACACAGGGAAGAAGAAAAATCCAAGGGTAGTGATGCCTATCCTCCATATAAATGCCTCACATGAAACCCTATTTGCAAAACACAAGACCCCAGAAGGTGCTGCCCCATGCATTAATGGATGGTAGACTTCAAAAATGTCCTGCCACCCTGAATGCCACTGCAGCTATTGCAGGAAACAGCCAATCTCTGGATTTTGGCTTAATTCCTCCTGAAGTCATTACCTGAACTTCAGCACCTGACTAACCTGACCACTAGAGGACTGTCAACAGCTTTCCTGTGCTCCACCATGTCTCATCGTCATCCTCCTATTCAGTGACAGTACCCCTCCGCTATGCTAGTTCCTTTCTCATCTCAACCTCCCTGTCTCTTTCCCTCATTTTTACTCTTCTCTAACACTGATTCCAAGGGCATTAGTGATTAGTTCCTTTCCCTATCTCTCACAAAATCCCTTATCTTATAAATTATCGATAAAAGTTATTTAAAAAATATTTAAAGAAACTGTATGTACATGTACAATCTCACTAGAAACATTAATATATCTGCACAGAAGATCTGAATTATCACAGCACCACTCTATTGTAACCTGTTTTGTTTGTTCCTTTTCATTGAATGATGTCTTAACGTTAGACTGAAACCTCTTCAGGCACAGTGTATTTTATGTGTCTGGATAGTGCCTGGCACACTTCTGGGTGCTCAATTAATGAAGGATGATACTTTTATTCTCCAATTGCTATTTGACCTGCACTGCATAAATTGAAACACACATTCAGGGAAACGAGAGACTGCTGATATAGTAATATTTTAGGAGTGGTCAAAGTAACTAAATAATCCCCCAAAACCTCATTTTCTCCTTTTAGCAGTGTACATAGTTGACTGTAGCGAAATGTGATTATGTGACTGCTGCAAGTATTCATAGAATCATAGACTTTAAGGTCAGAAGGGACCATTATGATCGTCTAGTCTGACCTAGTATTCATTCTAGAGAGACTGTTCCTTGTTGGTGATAAGCTTAGGAAGACTTATAACAATATAGTGTGTGAAGATTGCCTAATTACAGCACCTTCAGGGAATCTTTCACTCAGGCATCGCATTTTTATCCATTTACTCATTTTAGAAAGGACAGAAATATTTTGTTGCCTGCCCTTTCAACTAGCTCCTTCATGTGTCACTGCAAAGTTCTTTACCACAACCACTAATTCTGGAATCACAAAATGAAGATTCTCCATAACTTGAATGGCAGAGGCTGAGCCACAAGTCACAGCTAAGTCACACAAGCTAACAAACACCCCAATATACAGGTGGAAAAAGCTGTGGGATGGACAGTTAGTGTATGATCACAGATATCCATCTAGATCAAAGTCAGAAGGATGGCTTCAAATACAGCTTTGGCCTGCACCAATTCACAGTTTAAGAAAGTAGTTTATTTTTAAAGTCAATCCACCATGTTCATATTAAAACTGATCTATATTAAACTAAGCTACTGTCTTACTCCTGTCTGACATGGTTTTACATATGAGAAAGGCAGAGAACATGTGATTGGGGAGACAAATTTCTAACATCAACTCTCTGACCTTGGCCAAGTCAACTACACCGCTACCCTGATAGAATGCTGTCCTCGGGAGCCAAAAAATCTTACCACGTTATAGGTGAAACCGCATTATATCAGACTTGCTTTGATCCACAGGAGCGTGCAGCCCCACCCCCGCCCGGAGCGCTGCTTTACGCGTTATATCCGAATTCGTGTTATATCGGGTCGCATTATATCGGGGTCATGGTGTACCTGAAAAAACTCAGTTTTCCTACATATAATAGGTGTTGTGATGGTAAAATCACTTTGAAAATATAAACCTCTCATTAAAACTAGTTTTTTAAAACAGATTTGTACATAAGACGACTTGGATTGGGGCCTTTGGGTACCACCATAACGTAAATGATTAGTAACAACAATCATCATCATCATTATAATAGAGAAAATCTCTTAATCAGACAATTTGTATCAAAGGTTATCAAAATCAATGAGTATTTTTAAATCTATTGATTTAAACTAGTTAGCCACACAACAGATGCCAATTACACTGACATGAGGTGCCCATTATTTGGTATGCCAAATTAGACCCATATCCATCAGACTGTTGGATGGTTGAACTTTCTTGCTAATTTAAAAAGTTAACAGTTATGATTTCAGCCATACAGAAATCAGTCTCTTCTTATCGGTATAGTAAAAACTTTTTTAAAATGGGCTGCTTTGAATAAGCTGATTCCATGCTAGTCTGCAGCATTGCCGTTTAGCCACAAACATGTTCAACAGGAGATGGGGAAAAATTTATTTCATGGATTCACAACATAATTCGAGATACTGAAAAAGAACATTACTGGAATAACATCATCTAACTTGGAAAATACTGTCTTAGCTTAAGGTGAACATTTTATGGTTTTATCAATAAACTTAACAGAATTATAATGATTCCTCACTTTAAGCCTGAACCCACAACCTTTACTCACACAAGTGGTCTCATAGGACTTCAATGCAACTACCTGCACAAATAAGTGTTGGCAGGACAGGCTCTAAATTATTCACAGATCCATAGACTTTAAGGCCAGAAGGGATCATTATGATAATCTGGTCTGACTGCCTGCATAACACAGGCCATGAGAATTTTGACCAGTAGTGCCTGCAACCAGCCCAGTAACTTGTGGTTGAGTCAAAGCATATGTTTTAGAAAGACATTCAGTACTGATTTAAAGACTACAAGTGATGGAGGATATTCATTCTTTGGTAAGTTGTTCCAATGATAATTAACACCACTTAAAGATCTCCTCCTTGTTCTTAGCCCGTTTATCTAACTTCCAGCCATTGGTTCTTGTTACGCCTTTTTCCCCCCCCAACAGATTTAAGAGCCTGCACCTATCAGAAATCATTTCCTCATGTAGGTACTTACACACTGTAATAAAGATAAATAGACTGATTCTTAATTCTTTCAATGGAAGGCAGGATTTCTAGACCTTAAATCCTCCTTTTAGTTCTTTTCCGAATCCTTTCTAATTTTTCAACATCCTTTCTGAAGTGCAGCCAGCAGAACTGTATCCACTATTCCAGTAACGATGTCACGAATGCCACATATGGAGGGTAACAGCAGCCCTTACTCCGATTCAAAATACTCACATGCATTCAAAGACACGTTAGCCCTATTAACCATACCTTTGCACTCAGAGCTCATTTTCAGTTGGTTATCTTAGATAACCAACTAAACAAATGACAGAATACTTTTTTGAGCGTGTCCCAGACTTCTATGCTATTTGTTTTGATCCACATTAAGAAAATTGACTCCTACTGATGTACTGCTGTTATGCTATGGACAAACCCATCAGAAGGTTTTAGTTTCCACAGGGCTTACTATGACAAAGAGAAATTTGGAAGTTACTGTTTTACTTGAAATTCTGGCATCCACCAAAATTCCAGATGAACTACTCAAAGCAGTCTTTCTGCTAGCTCATTAATAAACTGTTCAGCAGATCTACTTACCTTTCAACATGTAAAATACTATAATCCTTTACTGTAAGTTCTATTTTTAAAATGGAGTTTTAATACCTTCAATATATTAAAAGAAACTAAGGGCTGGTCTACACTGGGGGCGGGGATCGATCTAAGATACACAACAGAAGTCGAAGTATCTAAGATCGAATTACCTGGGGTCCACACGGCGCGGGATCGATGGCTGCGGCTCCCCCGTCGACTGCGCTACCGCCGCTCACTCTGGTGGAGTTCCGAGTCGATGGTAAGCGTGTTCGGGGATCGATATATCGCGTCTTAACAAGACGCGACATATCGATCCTGGATAATTCGATTGCTACCCGCCGATATAGCGGGTAGTGAAGACGTACCCTCAGCTACAAAGCATCTTTTCTACGTACACCTTAAGTGCATTGCTTTGTTGTGTACTATAAGTGCATTTTAATTGTCATATGAAGTGTTGTAGGAGCCGTGTTGGACCCAGGATGTTAGAGAGATAAGGTGGGTGAGGTAGTATCTTTTATTGGACCAACATCTATTGGTGAGAGAGATACGCTTTCGAGCTTACACCAAGCTCTTCTTCAGGAGCTCTGTGTAAGTTTGAAAGCTTGTCTCTCTCACCAACAGAAGTTGGTCCAATAAAATATATTACACCTCACCCACCTTGTCTCAGTGCATTTTAACACACACAAACAAGTATACCATGAATTATTATTATTACTACTACTACAAAACATGCAAGGCTGTTACGAAACATTCAAGGTGGTTATTAGATTTAAAATGTTTCTGTATTCTTTATGTTTTTTGGTACTATTGCCATTAAGTAAATATTAAAGAAGCACATGAAAAGCACTATTAGTTTTGAAAGTACTCAGAAAAATTAAACTTCCCCAACATATTAGGTTAGGGGGAAGGTACTGAGAGGACAACTTGAAACATATGATCAGAGGAATACAGAGCAACAGAGATGGGGAGACAATGGGAAATCAGAGGAAAAAGTTTAATTACCATGAATAAGAGTTATCCTAAAACTCTATGAATTAAGAATATAACAGATTAAATCTATGGTTTTGGTTTGGGCAGATGTCTCTGAACTCAGACCCAAACTTCATGGTTCAGGTCTAGGTCTAAAGATATTCCTTCCGGGATTTCTTGGGACTTTAACAAACAAACCCAGCTTTGTCCTTGTGGCCTAAATTGTCTCGAGAGCACCTCAATGAAACAGCAGCCATATTATCGACATTAGGGGATGCATCATTGCTTATATTTTGATACAGAATATTAATGAAAATCACACTTGCCTTCTTAACACAAAGATTTTCATTCATGCTGCTGTTTTACCAATGTGTATTCAAGAGGGAGTGACTGTACATATAATTTAAATAACTCTCCATGTTAAGTTTACATGCATTCATTTAATAAGACTCCTTCTATGATGCAATATGATCAGTGTTTACAGTCTGAGGACTTTGCTATTTGCTTCTTGTGTGTTTGACAAATACTTTGTACTTTTCCTATTTACTATTATTAAGGCACAATGTAAGAAGAGATGAGCTTCAGAACTTCATCAGGTGCTTCCCTCTACATTTTTAAATGAACGCTTACTCAACCTTTCCAATTACATTTCTTAATCAATTTGCAATAAGGTAGCTCCTCCACTAAATTACTAATAAGGCAAGTTTTGCTATGAAGTATACATATGCACTAAGTATATGAAAACTTTCCAGTTAAGTGATTATAAGCAACTCAGCAACACTAATTTGGATTACAATCATCCCTATTTAAGGAACGTATTTGGTCCCTTTTAGCACACATGGGTTATGTGAGACGGAGGTTTATGCTTTATTTATGGCTAACACTATAAATATTCTCCAAATCAGAAATCTCATATAATGATTCAAAGAAAGGGCA